>NC_044206.1:1527581-1700081 GCF_900880675.1 Sparus aurata
CCTGCTCCTCTCACAGACTGCTCTCTCTCCTCTGTCTGCAGCTGTCGCCGTTGAACCGTTTTAAGTGGATTTTCTTCCAAAGAAGAAACTTTTTTTTATGATATAATATATGTATAATATTTTATAAATCATACTGAGATTTGGTAATGATTTATTTCAACCAGTTACTCTTTCTTAAAAAAAAAATTGATCTTCCTCTTGCCTCTCAAAAATAGAGGAGGACCAACCTCCTCTACCTCTATGGATGAGCCTCCTCTGATATATATATATATATATATATATATATATATATATATATATATATATATATATATATATATATATATATATATATATAGTGAGAGAGAGAGAGAGAGAGAGAGAAATATTGAAATATCATCAAATCAAATCATGATGAATATTATTATTAGTTGTAGTCGTCTTTACATTAATTGCATTTTAATCTTTGTGAGGCTAGTATATACATTAATTGTATTGTGTAATTTACCATTAAGACCAAAACAAATCTTAATAATCTGCTTATGGATTTCTTTAATAGGATCAATGCTGAAGTTTGTCACTAAGGGTGACACGGAGCCAGTGCCCAGTACGTCACCAGGGCCATCAAGCACCATGTCAGTTGTAAAAGGCTTGTTCCATTGTTGAAAGAGGCTGTTCATTTCATTTGTTCCTACTAATAAAGGTTGTAAACCTAAATATGAAAAAAAAAAAAAAGGCATTTCGTGATACAGTCATTTTGTAAATGGGGGGGGGGGGGCCTCAAAATAAAATTCTGCTTAGGGCCCCAATTTGGCCCTGACCACACTTTATAGTTGTTTATCTCCCTCTATATTCTCCATTCCTCAGTCCTATTGAGATTTTTTTTTCTGCCTGGAGATGGAAAGTATATGACCCTAATCCACAAATGCTTATACCCCTTCTCCAAGCTATGAAAGATGCATGTGGAGATACAGCAGTTGATGCTTTTCATGGCTGGCTTTGCCATGCTAGGCGATATTTCCCCCACGCCAGGGAAGACATTGCTTGTGAGGTGCTGTGGCCAGACTGAAACAGAAGAGAGGATGCAGCATAGTTTTTTTATTTTTTTATTTTTTTATTTTTTACTATGTACAGTTAATTATTCTGTTTTGTATGTGCAACTTTGTGTCGGTTGGGGTGTACACTGTACATTGTTTTTGTGGGAAAAATGTGTGTAAACAATCGAGAAAAACTGTATTGAGAACTTTTTTCTGCCTGGATGACTGAAATCCACAAATGCGTATACCCCTTCTCCAAGCTATGGAAGATGCATGTGGATATATAGCAGTTGGTGCTTTTCATGGCTGGATTCACCATGCTAGGCGACATTTCTCCTGCTGCTTGGCCAGGGAAAACATTGCTTGTGATGTGGATGAGGTGCTGTGGCCAGACCGAAACAGAGGAGAGCATGCTGCACAGTTTTTGTTGTTGTTGTTGTTGTATTTTTTTTGTTTTTTTTACTGTAACTGTGTACAGTAAATTCTTCTGTTGTTTTGTGTGTAGACCGTATATTGTTGTATATGCAACTTTGTGTTGGTTGGGATGTACACTGTGTACATTGTTTGTGTGGGAAAAATAAAACATATCTGTTACCATGTATTTGTGTGTTCTGAGTATAAAAACAATATTCTCAAATATTTTACAACACACTTATGTATGTACTGACTGTAGTAAGTGTAACTGAACAAAACAGGACTAAGTCATTATGATGAATGGAGAAGAAGTGTTTTCCATTCATCATAGTGTTTTACATTAAACACATCAGTGTTCAACTGGTTCTTATAAATGTCTTTCATATGATGGTTTGTGTGTGTCATTTGAAAACAAAATACCATTTTGAGAAGAAATAACATTGTTTTGAATGTAAAGTTTCATTTCGCAGGAGAATTGAGGGGTTTTGCCCATTGTGTGTGTGTTTTTTGATTTGTGTGTAGAGTTCTGAGAGTATGAGGCATGCTTTCAGAAAATGTGAATAAACAATCGAGAAAAACTTAAAAACATGTTTCCATGATACCAAAAATCCTAAATGTCACCCTAACCCAAGATCAGACAGAATTCAGACTGAATAAGTTCCTGTAATGAGGCCCCTGGTGTCTGACACCCCATCAGGCCTTGAATGTTCTCAATCATCACCAGTAATCTGAAACAATGCAGTATGAAACGGTTTCCTTTACCAATCCACATCACATGATGATCCTTGTATACAGTAGGTCATTGACAGCAGAGTGTTTAGACCACAGTGAGGCTGGTGAGCCTGAAAACATAAGATGCTGATTGTGTGAGCGGTCCATTGACAATAGCTGAGCCACCACAAAAGCTTCTAAGTTTCTGCAGAACACTGAAAGCATTTGAAAGGCCCCGGCGTTAATAAGCCTCATCTGAATGTTTCACATTTTCAGGAATGTTTCTTGTCCGCCTCCACAAACTCAGATGAGGAAACAGTTTGGCTGTGGGGAGGTCCTCAGATAATGTGGCCTGTTTTTCTCTTGTTTCGCCCACGAATGCAAAAATGTTTGCACACTGTGGCAGAGAAGTGAGAGAGGAGTGAAAGCCCTGCCAGATAAGATAGGAGGAGAGGGGAAGGAGAGTGATGGGGTGTATGGAGGATGGAGGAGAGGGCTGGAAACAAGGACAGGAGTGACGCAAAGAAGAAAATCAGTGAATGAGGGAGAGGAAGGAAGAGATTGGAAACAGCAGACAAAGGCAGGAGAGAACGGAGAGAACCGAAGGAAAAAAGGAAGTAAAGACAGTGTGAAAGGAGAGAGGGAAGAGAGAAGGAGAAAAGAAAATGAAGTGGGATGAAGAACAGAAGAATAGTGGAAGAGCAGGGAGATAAGAGAAAGACAGAAATATGAAGTAGATTCCAGAGAAGAGTAAATCAAAAGGGAAAGAAAGGAGGAAGCATGGGTCAGACAGGAGAGGGAGAAGTGAGGGTGATGAGAGGAAAGAGGGGAAGAACAAGGAAAGGAGTGAAGCAGAAGTTTTTTGTTTTTCTATTTAAATTTAAGCCTGTTTTTTATGATATTTTTCAGTTTATATTCCTATCTAAATTGGTTGCACTATTTTTATTTTTATTCACATTCAGAGTGGTTGCAATTTTATTTCACTGCTGCTGCAGTTGTACAATTGCATGTGACAAATAAACCTTTGAATTTTGAATCATGAATCTTGAGATACAAGAAGGAGCAAAGGTTTGATGGAAGGAGAAGAGGAACAGGACTTGAAACCTAATATATGGCAGGAGCTTGTACAGTATGGCATCTATAATGTTAGTCCTGGATCTCATCCTATTGTGTACTAAAGTAAACTAATGCTTACCAAATGGTTTGGTGTCAGTCCGTTCAGGATGTTTGATTTGAACGAGAACTTGTAAGTAAGCAGCAGTCAGCAGTCTTCAGACAACAGCAGTGTGCAGGACAGGTGGAACGAGGCTATGATGGCTGTCAGTGTTCAGGAACACCGTCAAAGCCCCCAGGACATAAATGAGGACAATTTACACCTATTCATTTTAAAAGAGCCATAGCCAGTGAGGAAAGTCCACCACTTGATCGACCAATGGGACAGACCTTTGTATTCATCGGGTTGGTCCGGCTTTGATACGGTCCAGCCTAAAAAAGAAGAAGGATATTCGAAGGCATAGCAATAAAGAAAAGGATAGGTGTGAAGAAGTGAGGTAGATGTGAGGAAACAATTTAAGAAAAACAATTTACAGAGGAAAAAAGAACAAGAATGGACCGAGGCTCACAATGAAAGGACAGGAAGGAGGAAATTAAGTCTAGGCCAGAGTAGAGGTAAAGGAAGGAGGAAAGGGAAAGATGGAGCAAAGAAGGGAATAGCAGAAGAAGAGAACAATCAGGAAGGAGAGAATTAAAGGGAGGAAAAGAAAGGAATGAAATGTGGAGAATAGGAAGAAAAGAGGGAGATGAGAGGGAGGAGAAAAGGGCAGAGAAGAGGAGGTAGCAAAAGGAAAGAGAGGAGGGGTGGAACGAGAGGAGAATGTACAGAAAAACAAAGAGGGAAGAAACAAACACTGAAGAGACAGACGGACGGAAATAAGAGGGAAGGGGGAGGTAGACAGAAAGAGAAGACGGTTCGCCAACGAGGCCTTTGGGGTTTGATGGCCGAACGCTCGGTGCACCCACGCCTCACCGGCCGCTCCATTACCAGTCTTTTATTTCAGCTCTGGTTCCAGAGGCAGTGGGGGCCCTTGTCCCCTCCAGCTCCCTCATCCCCAGATCAATCAACATTTATCTGCTG
Source organism: Sparus aurata (assembly GCF_900880675.1). Taxonomy (NCBI): domain Eukaryota; kingdom Metazoa; phylum Chordata; class Actinopteri; order Spariformes; family Sparidae; genus Sparus; species Sparus aurata. The sequence goes on from NC_044206.1 coordinate 1,531,857, forward strand.
CTGCCATCACTGTGCTCACTTACATAATCCCTTTGTGTTTCTGCTAAACAGAAAATGCACTGCCAAGCCCCATTTGGAGATTTAGCCCTAAATCTGCATGAAGTTTCAAGATTTTATTTTGGTGTATACTGTTGCAGTTTCGTCCGTCTCCTATATGCCTCTATGGATGATAAAGTTACAGCACTAAGGAAACTCAAAGTAATTTTACTTTTTGATTAATGGGGAACTGAGGGACATACAGTCGACTGAAAACTGAAGTCAGTCCAACTGACTCTAATGAATTTATTGTCTGTAAGAAACACAAAGCAGTTAATATGCACTGTCATTTGCACCTACATGAATGAAATGAAGGAGTTTTATTTTTCAAATGCAGGTATCTCTTCATCATTCATGGCAAAATAGACTCTTTACAGCTTCATAGTTTTTCAGCCTATAATGACAGCATGTTCCTGATGTTAACACTTCAAAATCAAATAGCAAAATGAATATTGTACATTATAATGACCAGAAGTTGTCCAACAAATATGAGAAATTGGATGTTTGATCTGCACTGAGGATAACAAAGCAGGTCTGTGTGTTGAGGCTAGCTGTGTGATAAGAGTTACAGTTCTGGGACAGCAGGAAGGATGTTGTGGTTTGTAAAGTCAAGCCAGTTTTATTCATACAGCCCAAAATCACAATCACATTGTCTCAGTGGGCGTTACAATCTGTAAAGTATAAGACACCCTCTGTCCTCAGACCTGTAACTCAAGTGAAAAAAGCCCACCCCTAACGAAATGATATTTTTGGAGGGAAAAATGTTCACCATGATGCAAAATTAAACTCAAATTAAACTAAATAATGTTTACATTTTGATGGAGTAAAAAAAAATTCACATCTGTCTCATAATAAATGTATAGATGTGTTTTGTTTTTACTTCATGTTGTGATTGTAGCATTTTTGATTTCATATTGTTTCAATCTTTCATCAAATAAAACATATCAAATATTTGTTGGAGGAAGGATTTGCTAACATTTCTTCATTTCATATCTTACAGTTTTTCTCAATTGTTTATACACAAAAATTGGTACTTGAGACACAATGACCACAACATGTAACTCATGCACCAACCCCCTGAACCAATTCTGCTAAACTAGAAGCACAATTCCTGCTTTACACTCAAATTGCAGTTCTAAACCACACTTTTTTCAAAACACTACACACAATTCTCTGCATCTGGCACAATTTTCATAAAGAAAATCTCTTGTTTTCACAGGAACACACTGTCATTCAAAATTCTAAAGTTAATTGTCCTACTATGCGTACTGACTCATCACATGGGCAAACACCTGGACACCCTACACAACACACTCATTCCACCAGATCAGCTCAGGTACGTTGTCATTTGGGACAACATAAGTTTCCACTAGGCTGCTCTGGTTCGTAACTGGTTCACTGCCCACCCACGCTTTATAGTTGTTTATCTCCCTCCATATTCTCCTTTCCTCAATCCTGTTGAGAATTGTTTTTCTGCCTGGAGATGGAAAGTTTATGACCGAAATCCACAAATGCGTATACCCCTTCTCCAAGCTATGGAAGACGCATGTGGATATATAGCAGTTTGTGCTTTTCATGGCTGGATTCACCATGCTAGGTGATGTTTCTCTTGCTGCTTGGCCATTGCTTGTGATGTGGATGAGGTGCTGTGGCCAGACCGAAACAGAGGAGATCATGCTGCACAGTTTTTTTTTTGTTTTGTTTTTTACTGTAACTGTGTACAGTAAATTCTTCTGTTGTTTTGTATGTAGACCGTATATTGTTGTATGCACTTTGTGTTGGTTGGGATGTACACTGTGTACATTGTTTTTGTGGGAAAAATAAAATATATCTGTTACCGTGTATTTGTGTGTTCTGAGTATAAAAACAATATTCTCAAATATTTTACAACACACTTATGTATGTACTGACTGTAGTAAGTGTAACTGAACAAAAAAGGCCTAAGTCATTATGATGAATGAAGAAGAAGTGTTTTCAATTCATCAGTGTTTTACACTGAGCACATCAGTGTTCAGCTGGTTTTTATAAATGTCTATTCCTTTGATGGTTTGTGTGTGTCATTTGAAAACAAATACCATTTTGAGAAGAAATAACATTGTTTTGAATGTAAAGTTTCATTTTGCAGGAGAATTGAGGGGTTTTGCCCATTGTGTGTGTGATTTTTGATTTGTGTGTAGAGTTCTGAGAGCATGAGGCATGCTTTCAAAAAATGTGTGCAAACAATCGAGAAAAACTGTAACTTTAAAATCTGACTTCATACTATGAATAGAAGCTTTTAGGGTGTCAAGCATTATTTGAGACATTACAGGCTTACAGGACTAATTGAAGATTCAGAAATGTGTATTAATATGCATTCATTGATTCCAGCCCCTGAATTATTTTTCTTCTTAAAGTTTCAACTGAATATTGCTATTTTTTTTATCAGAACCATCTCATCATCCTTCCCAGCAAATTTCTGAAGAATTTAACATTTCAATTATTTTCTTGGAAATAATTTAAGAAAGCATGACCAAAATGAATCACCAAACACATACTTTTAAATGTTGGCTGCAGAACAAAACAAAAGTAGGCTAATAGTACAGTGTGTGGTGTAAATGAGTGGACTTGTTTAAACTCTGCTCTGCTCTCTTTCTCCCCTTCTTATTAACTCTCATTGTCTCTCTACCTTCATCAGCCTTTCACTGTCCACCCACATCCTCAGATTCCCCATGTCACCCCGCACTGCCAGGACACCTCCAACACACACACACACACACACACACACACACACACACACACACACACACACACACACACACACACACACACACACACACACACAGCGGTGAGGCTGACCATGTGGGAGATGACGGCCTGTTTGGCCGGCAGATTGTCTTTCTTCTCTCCGGCCGTGGGAGGTTTCTGTTTTTCTTGGTAATTTGGTGTAGGTGGCTCCTTCCTCTATTGAGGCTGACCATCAAAGGAATCTAAGAAAAAGGGCACTGAAATAACAAATGACGTGGAGAGGAGAATTAACATAAGCTGATCGTTGCTATTTTAGAATATTGCTTTACTGGAATGATTCTGCTGCTGGAATTAAAGGTCCCATGATAGAATAATTTTGGGGGAAGATGATGGATGGGAGGCTTTGTGTCTAATGTTTTCTACAACTGGTCTTTTTCAGTTTAACAGCAACAAACTGTTCTCCTCATCTCCTGGTTATCATTTGTGTTAAATTGTGAATATAACATAGAACAAAAAATCCAAAGAGACAACTGAAGATTTGTGTCAGGTAGATGAATAATAATGGAATTACTGCTTTTACAGTTTGCTTATGCTGTTAAATTGTATAAATCTAATATCATTGACTTTGGAAAATGTTCCCTAAAATAAAACATCCAAATGCAGCAAAACTCAAGACCCACACACAGAAATATGTGTGAATATTATTTAGAAAAGAGAAAAATGTCCCATTTTTGCTCCCTCCACATTCCACTCCATGAAATGAGCCACTCACTGTTTCAAAAGAGAGCTTTTCCATCTGCTCTGAAATCTGCTCACAGACAACGGACAGTATGTTAATACCAACTACCAGTCTGTAAACTGCGGCAGGAAGAAGTTCTGGTGTAAAATGAGTAAAAAGGCAAAAAGGAAAAACCCAAGTTGATCCATCTTTCATATTAATGCTGAACTCTTTTTGTAGTTCAAATCACAGGAGAGAGCGTAGAAGTGTCTGCTGAGCTGCCGTGGCTACTCACTGTCTGATGCTGGATGGCTGCTGGAGGCATCTACCTCCCTGCTTCTTCATTTCTGATGGACAAACCTTGGCACAGCACAACCATTCATCTTGATGCCTGCTTACTACCTTTGTCTGGGCTGTTTTAACAGCAAGCTGCCCTTCCTGCCTTATTCGACTTGTTTTGTTTCCAGGAATACCTTGCTTTGTCCCTGAATGGGTCAGTTCAGTTTCTGAGCTAAATCTAATCCTCATCTAAAGACTGTGACTTTACGTGTAGAAAATGATTGTCTGTGCTTTGCTTCCTAAAGAGAGCAGGAATCTGTCACATGAGAACACAGTGTGCTGTGTGGGATGCAGCAGTGTGTGTTTTCTTCCAGGGGAGAGATAGGAGCTGCACTGAATATTGGCAAAGAAGATGTGAAACAAAGATGATATGAAGTAATATGAAGTTTCAGTGATTCCTTCATACTAACACGTGGATGTGTGTCTGCATTTTCCACTGCACATCATCTGGGTGGGTGGATGACATGCTGTGCATCATGACAGGAAGGCAGAGAACACATCCATTGTGTTGTGTTTTCTTTATCATTGCTATCAACACAGCGCAGATTTTCAAATGTAAATGTGCTATATAAGTACTTAAAGTACTTCTTAAAGTACTTTTACAGTATTAATACACTCAATCCCCATCACATTTTGGAGACACACAACATCCATCTCTAGCAGACTCATTAACAAAGATGGCTTAAAATCCTCATCCAGACTCATCTCCACTGCTTTGGTTTATGTTCCTTGAAGTTCATATGAATGCATTTTATCTCTTTTTGTCTATATTTTGATACATAAATGGGTCTTTCAGCCAAGCAGTTTAGAGTGAAGTTGCATCAGGTATTATGTGTGTATGAAACACATTCACCACAGCTGTTATATAAAAAACAAGTGGCCAATATCAAGGTGCTTTGTTCTTTCTATAGTGGCAGAATGTTTAACGTGGTACAGGTAGTACAACCCACTCTGTGAGGTATAGTTGTTAAAATAGAAAACAAACTGTATAGAAACAGAGAATGAGCTTCTCAACCAACGGTCAACTGTTGTTTTAAATAATGGGCCATCATCTCAAATCACATTTGACTAAATAAATTAACTAATTTAATAATTGTCACCCCCAAGTTGAAGATGAGTAATCAAAACATCACTGTAAATTATGTTGAGCTTTTTCAACAAAAAGATGTGAGTTAATGCAGCCATAAAGGATCAGTGTGTAAGATTTGGTTGCAGATTGGAACCTACTGAATACTCCCCCTTGTCCACCATGGACCCCATGGAAGAGGATATACTTCCCAAATAAAGGCTCATTTTATGGTAATTAAAATGCAGTTCCTGGATCTACTGACAGGACCTGTAAATATGTGAAATATCTTAGGCTGAATAATAACTTCAGAGTGCTTCATAGGAAAGAGACGGATGTTGATAGAAAATACTCAAAAATTATCTTTAAAATTGTGTTTAGTATGCAGCAAAAGATAAATGACAACAGGATTAAAATGGGGGTCTGATGGAAACAGGAACAAGAACAGAGTGGATGTGACTTGACCTCCATGTTGCCCACGTGATATTCATATAAAACAAAAGTATTGAAACTGATTTATTTAATTAGTCATTTCAGAGTGCCAGTCATTTGAAGTAATCCCTCCTCTAAACCCCAGGGCAACCATGAGTTTTCAGGGATCAAAATCCCATTTTTTAAGTGATGGCTTTATCATTAAAGAATGAATCTCGCAGCTCCCATTTATCATCTGCAGCCTATCTGGAGGATCACATGGGAGCAGCCAAAGATCAGCAGGTCACAGATAATTGGTTTCCACTCATTAAAGTGATCCCCTGTCTCAGTCATTAGACTGAGGCAGGCTCCACTATTGACATTTGACTTTTGTACTATCGTCAGAAAACATTAATGCTAATGTCCTGTAACAGCAATAAACACTCCCTAATATCAGCATAATTACAGAATGATGGAGACGTATACACATACCTGTCTGTTGTACACCCGTAACTATGTAGGTAAGTGTGTTACCATATTTCATGTGTGTGTGTGTTTGTGTGTAATAAAGGTGATGATTCTGACAGTCTCATCAATACCCATCCTCAGTGAGTATACGAGTGAAGGCTGTGACTGAAAATAATGGGGCTGCTGCGAACTAATGGATGCCTTCACCTGCAGGGAAGCAGAGTCTTACAGGTCAAAGAGTTAAGCTCCATTTCACAGTTGTGTTGTGTGTCATCTTCACTTCACAACATGTTCAACAGAACGAGGGAGGGTAAAGTGATGAGCTAACAGACATGTGTTACACCTTCACTGGTAACTTTTCACAATGGAGACTGTTTGAACTTGGAAAATTACAGAAATCTTCTGCTATTTGATGTTTTTCATGATTTAAATATAAAAATTTCATTGAATTACATAATTTCACTTATTGAAGGTTCAAGTGAGCAAATCTGCCAGTAAAATATAATAATGTGTAAACTTCATGAGGGGATTTTTAATTATTGACTTAATAATTTGATGATGTTGAATGTAACTACATTAATTTTGAGCTACTAAGATATCATTCTCCTAGCTTCCCACGAACGAGCGGTCAAGTTCTGTTTTGCACACTGCGTACTGTTTATGTTTCCAGTAGTATGTAGCAGCAAGCAGTTTCTGAAAGAGCCAGACTCACAGTTTAAAAAATAAAATGAAAATATGCAACATTCAACATGTGATTGTGGTGTGGGATCGACTGCTCTGTGCACTGAAACGACCAACTGTTACAGTGTTTGTACATTTCTTCACAGTTTACTTTGTTTCTAAAGAAAAGAGAGAATACAGATAAAAACAAAATAGCAAAGACATTAAGCAAATTGCATCATTAAAGCCAGTTAATCTTCACCTGTTGACTTCGTACTTGTGGAGCCCTCCATTCATCTTCCAGCACCTCCCAGGAGCTGGACCGGTGTCAGACAGGCTAACAAATGACCTCAACTAATCGCTATTTAATTTACTATTAGTTGTCACATTGAGACATGAGGGCTAGGTAAAGTCCAACTAATGTTCTCCTGTGTGTGTGTGTGTGTGTGTGTTGTGTGTTATGTACATACATAGTGGAAGTTTAGTCATTAGTTGATGAGTACATTACATGCTGCTTCACTCAGCAATAAGCGGCTGTCCATCAAAATAATTTACCACTATAGAAGCAGTAATTAATGTCTCACATCAGCCTTTTGTTTTTGCACTTGTCCTCTGTGTTTTTGTTGTTGCTGTTGCTGTTGCTGTTGTTGTTGTTTTTTTGTGTGGTTTTTTTGCCTCTATTAATGGCCCCCAATAACACAAGGGTTCAATGAAAAGTAGTTTTCAAAGTCTAGCTAACATCCCATGGTTTAAAATATGAATTTGATCACATTTATGTTAAAAACATAAAATTTATGTTCTGTTTCGGCACTTCTATTAGAAATCTAATGTGCAGCTGACAGCTTGTGTTTAGCCTCAGTAGCCTTAGTCTGAGATGTTGCTGCAGTGTAGATGTCAAAGACGATGGCAAAGCATAACAGTGCATGAAATAATCACAGCTGACACCTCAGCTAGTTCAGGGCATCTTTTTTTCTATATATCTTTAAATGTTAAAGTTACAGCTGAAAATGAATTATCACAGAAATAAACAAGTTTGCTGATTACACATATCTCTTTTTTAACACTTTTATTAAAGTATTTTTTGGCCTTTTATGGCTTTATTGATAGTACAGCTGAAGAGGGTGACAGGAAACAGGGAGAGGGGGTGGGGGTGACACACAACAAAGGGACCCAGGCCAGGAGTCGAACCCGGGTCCGCTGCAAAGCCTCAGCACATAGGACGCCCACTCTACTAACTGAGCTAAATGGCACCCGATTACACACACATATCTCTGCAGTGCAATTCAATTGCCAGTTGTCTACCTGGAAGTACCTGTTTCTTTTCATAATACCCCAGAAACAAAATGGCTCCTTAGAGTTTGTCCGGCATTATCCACATTCCTGTAAGCCCCGTAAATCCTAAAAAAGATTATATTTACGTTATTTTTTATACCAAATCATTTTGGATGAAGGCTGCTCATGATGAGAAGGGCCAATTATTTACTGACTCTGTAGGATTACAACTTCAAAGATATATCTGTGGAAAGAAATGGCTGAGCTGATCCTCGTGAGAAACACACACACTACTTTTGCTTCCTTGTGGTCCTGCCTCTTTTTAAAAGTATTGCATCATAACTGGAGATGTTTATGTGAGTGTAAAAAGCCAGTAATGGGTATGTTGCCTTGGCAACAAGCAAATATGTATTCCAGGAAAAATATTAGGATTACTTTTAGATTGCAGGTACATTCAGAATCAACCCTCTCCCTGAGATTCTACATTGTTTTGTTGCTTAGATCAGACCTGCAATACCAACTGTGACCACTGCACCAAAATCAACTCATAGTCCACCTTTGTTCCTGGAGGATTTTATAAGTAACTGATAAAACTAAAGTAAAATCAGAAGGCAATTCAATTGCCACAAGAGCCCATTTTAAATGCACAGCTTTACAGAAGACATAATAATGTTTACAGTAAGGCCAAATCTCTCGGAGCAGGCAGCTGTAATGATGATGGTTTAACGAGACTTTTGCAGTACACTATTTGTTTTTCATGAACATCTGATTAATTCACGGGGAGGAGGTTCCCAGCACAACCACAGTCTATCTGTTGTCCAATGAGCACCTCCAACGGAGCAGTTGGGGGTTAAGGGCCTTGCTCAAGGGCACCTCAGCAGTGGTAATGATGGTAAAGCAAGTGCTGCCTTTCACTTTCCTTGCCAAGATTTATCCTGCTGGTCCTGGGATTTGACCCTCCAGTCACAAGCTGAACATTACACAGTGATCATCAAAGGGTGGGTCGCCATTTATGAGTTCAAAAGACACCTTTAGATGTAAAGGCCAGTACTTTTTAAAGCAAAACTAAACTAAATTAAGACGCAATACAACTCCTCGTCCAAGAGCTGATCATCTCCCACCAGGACTACTGCAACTCACTCTTGGCTGGACTCCCAGCCTCTGCGACTAAACCATTGCAACATATCGCAGCATATTGCAAAATGCTGCAGCGCGCCTCGTTTTCAATCTACCCAAATTCTCCCATGTGACCCCCCTCCTCCGTGACCTCCACTGGCTTCCTATTGTGGCCCGCATCCGATTCAAGGCGATGGTGCTGGTCTTCAAGGCCGTCAATGGAACTGCGCCTGTCTACCTCCAAACACTGGTCAGACCACATGCCCCAGAGAGAGCACTTTGCTCAGCTGGCTGACTGGTACCGCCATAGCTGAGAGCAAACAAAGCCTGCTCAGCGAAGTTGTGACTCTTCTCTCTTCTGGCGCCTCTGTGGTGGACCAATCCAGGACTGCAGAATCACTCTCCATCTTCTGCAAAAGACTCAAGACTAATTTGTTCAGGCCTCACCTCGACCCAGCATAGCATGACTCCCCCCTCCCAAAAAAAAGTAAAAGTATGTACGTGTATGTTTGTACCGTTAGCACTTTAATCATAGCACTTATGCACTTAAAGTATCTTTGATAAATAGCAGTTACGATCCTCAGATGAGGGCTTGACACTTGCTTCTATATTTCTTTTTACTCTATTGGCTGTGATATGTTGCGGTTTTTCTCTCTTGTGACAAATGTACTTATTGTACGTCGCTTTATACAAAAGCGTCTACTAAATGCCCTAAATGTAAATGAAAATGTAGTGGCACTGGGTCTGATGATATGTAATTAATAAAACTATTCAGTTCAACTATTGGGGAGATATACAGTAACAGTATGCAGTGTATGCAGTGACTGCCACCAAGTTGCATAAAAAGAAAATGGTAAACCCAAACAGATTGCATTGCTGTGCCTACAAAAAGCCATACCATGTATCAGTGTTTGTCTGCGCGACTGAAATTGCCCTGAATGTATGTCCCACATGGCTTACTGTTGCCACTGAGTTGACCGAGGTATTAAGAAACTGTATGCACTGTCTTAAGATGGACCCTCTCCCAGGATTGGCAGACATGCGATAGATGTTGCACGTACAGAAAGAACAACAAAATCACAGTTTACAAGTTACATTGATAGAATATCTGATAATCTGTGAATGGGAGTGTGAGTATAAAGTGAGCGGATCCAGGAGACGACTGAGCAGGACCAAGCATCGCCAAGTGGTGCCCGAGTCACACCACCTCCTCTCACCCTGGTGACCTGGAAGAGGGCAGGACACACAGGAAGGGGACAGGCCCTCTTAAAGATTTGTATAGTTGAATCATTTTTAAGGAAAATTGTAATAATGAATATGATGATAATAAATCACATTTAATAGATCATAGATTATCATTCTGTGTTTTTGTGACATCTGACATCAAACAAGCCTTCATTTACAATATAGGATACCTTCTTAATGTTTGTTACATCTACAGCAAATGTTGTTGTTGCTATTACTGCATTGTTATTCTTATTCAGACAGTAAATCAGAGCAAATTGTTTGAACTGCAGCAGTCGATCAGAACCAAAAAAATAAATACACCGCTGGAACTAATACACCAGTGGAACCCTATGAAGCTTGGCCCTTCTCTAATAGCCTGGGTGATTAGGATCCTGGCTAGTCAAGTGACCTATATAGACATTACCTCACACACACACACACACACACACACACACACACACACACTCACACACACACACACTTACTGTATATGTACATTATTATCCACTGAACAAGAGTCATAAAGATTTAAAGGCCGGTAAATGGGAAAGTGGCATTCAAGCATTATTAAACTTGTGTAGCTCTCCCATTACTTTGATGACTTCATTGATTATATTTAATATGTCTGATCATCCCCATTGACTTTAATTATCACAATCTCATGCTTTATTCAAATGTGTAATCAGTTGTGCTTTTTTATTTTCTTCGTGTGTGTGTGTGAGTGTGCGTGTGTGTGTGTGTGTGTGTGTGTGTGTGTGTGTGTGTGGGAGGGTGTCAGGAAGATGAATGACCTCAGTGTCATCCAGGCAGTCAGGAAGACTCATCCGGGCATGACTTGTATTCCTTCAACTCTTCACATTCACCACAGAGCGAGTAATTAGAGACAGGGGATGAGATCTGAAATAATAAAAAAAAAACAGTGATTTATACGAAAAATAAATACTGGCACATGCACCGAAACTATGCAGTATGACAGAGCATCTTCAGAGATGGGGCGATCTGAAAATTGCCCAAAAAAATACATAAAATGAAAATCTTCATTAAAACAGACATTTAAGATCTAAAGGGTATTGTATTTATTTGTGTGGGTGCAGAATCAGGCTTGTCTTCATATCTTTGGAAGTGAATTTCAGTGAACTTCCAGACAAGCTCCAATGTAGACTAATTGGTCCTAAATCAGATGCATCTGAAGAAATGAAAGGTTGCATGTTTGTCTACCTAACCCAGGCTAATACCAGGCTAAACAGATTATTAACATCATCACTCTCCACAATTTGGTCTGCACATTCATCTAAACAAAGCCTCCCCCACTTCTTGTCTCCCTCATATTGAGAGTAACCCTATCAACATGTTATTGCTTTGACTCTCAACAAGTCCATTAAGATAGCTCGGTGAGCTAATGAGTGGACTTAATTGGTTAATTGTCCTGTTTGGTTTGGGACCTGGTGGAGCATGTTTTGTTTTAATTTAGGCTGAAGTTACATGTCTCCACACTGATTGCATTGTAGAAAAGATGCAGCTCACATACAGTGTGTGCTATGACACGGTAAAAGCAAATGTAAAAATACATGTAGATCGGTGAATGGGATGACAAATGCATACAGAGAAATTTGTTTATTCTTCTATATATTCTTATATATTCAGGATGACCTGTGAATATTCAGTGACAGAATAACATGGTTCCAAGCATGTTGGCTATTTCCATTCACCATTCAACCTGTTCAAAGACCTGTCTCCTTATACCATCTGGTACCTCAAGAGGAGGTTCCCGATTAAGACAAACACTATGGCCACTGGCTCCACGGGTACCCGAGCCATGAGCTAATTAGAGAACTTTAGTTAGCTACAGCCAAGGATAGCTAGCAAACAGAAGCAGCTGTCGGTTACTCTGCTGGTATGCTGCCTCTATACTTTGGAGCTACCATTATATTCTGGCCATATTCTACAAATGACATCTTTAAAGAAAAGGATCAAACTCAGTGCAACAAAACCAGAGATATTTACTTTGAAATCACATACTCATGTATTGCCTAATACATTTTCAGTACTGCACATGAACAGATATGTTAAGACCAACAGACACACTGATCACACTGAAGTCAACTCGAGCAATACGTCTGTATCGTTAACAACAGTAACGTCCCTTCATACATCTGTGTGCCAGCTTCTGTTGAATGATGCAGTATACATAAGATGTGGTTGAAACAAACTACATGCTCAATTTGACATCAAAATTAGAATGAATAATACTTTAGTCTGTGAACACAGCTATAGTCGTTTTCAACATATTCTTGTTCCTTGTTTAAACTTTGTGCCAAGTCCTCAGTTGGAAGACGGACTCAGTGGAGCTTCAGACCTGCAGCAGCGATGAAGAGTGGATGACAGAAGTCTGGTGAGCTCATTTTTTTCTCCAGGACCATTTGTTCCGATTGTATCACGCAGTTTATACACAGCTACAGCTTCTTCTGGATCAAGCAGCCGAAACATGCAAATACACATAACTTAATGTCCACATTTATGTCTTCGTGAAACTATGGCCTATATGTACAGTATATATATATATTTGATGTAATGTATATTTGTTTCTATGGCAGGTAGCTCCTCCAAATTATGCTACATTTTTAGTTTTTTGACTATCATTTTATCAGCTTTAATGTTGCGTGTATTGCAGAAATACTGTCATCATCATCAGAGAAGAAAGTGGGTGTTTTGCACTGAAAACTGTGGGCTTTGTCTTTCCAACCTGACTTGTTTTTTTGGACGGGTTATATATACAAAAAGGGTTTAATTAAAATAAATGATCTCTTTTGCAATTATATTTTCCTTTCCAGTTGCCCTAAATTGTAACCATTCAGGACTTTGTATCATATCAAATAACTTTGACGAGGACAGCAATCTAGTTTTGGCAGACAATCACTTTTTGGCATCACACCTGCAGCCCTTCAGCCCTACAGTTGATCCACTGGTTTTGCCTCCCTCAGTTGGTGGAAGTAAATGAAGACTTTTGCATTGGTTCCTGCAGCCAGCAACAAAGAAATGGGCGGCTTTGCTCACTCCTTCCACATCTTTGTATAACAATGGCAGAGAGCAGGCACCTAGCTGGAGGTAGAGATGTGTTACATATAAGTAATGGAAGAAACGACTGGACTATTGATCAGGCACCAGGATCAGGCTGTTCAAGAGCACTTTTTGACATGGATTTGAGGCTTTGTACCTTTGCAGACATTTAACATGCACCAAAAAATTCACAAAAGCAAAGGGAGACACCCAAACAGCTCAATACAGCATCTTAATCTTGGTGCCATACTGTGAACATAACAGGACATTTAGAGCAGCAATAAAATAACTAATGCTGTTTTACTGTGAATGCAGTCCATATTGCAGCCTGTCAGTCTCTGCTTCAGAGAGATGTAACACTATTTTGTGTTCACATTATTTGATGTGTTTGAACCCATGGACAAGCAGAGGACAGTTACTAATGATTGGCTGAACTTGGAGGTCAAAGGTGAAAAAACTTAACTCTGACCCTTTTCACCCCAGGAACCAAATCCCTGATCCTTTTTTGACAAAACTGGCTTGAATCCAACCAAAACCCTGTGGTAAAGTTCACAAGAGCTTCAGTGAATTCACACTGTCAGACCCACAAATGGACCATCCATCAGCATCACAACATGGCTGCTTCTTCCACTTTCTTCTTTGTGGAAGCCGGATGGTTCAACATAAATCGATTAGTCCTGGTTGATAAAATGACAAATCAAATTCAGAGTTTATTGTGCAGTGAAATGATATAAATGAAGAAAATAAAAATGATTTTATGAAGGCAGATTGTATGCTAATTGTAGGTATGAATCATATTTGTGTAAGAGGTGAAAAGACAGACAGAGACAGCATGAGACAGTAAAGTGTTGAGGGGGCTTGTTGCTCTGTCAGAGAAAATATTGAATCCATATCTCCAAATTCTCTTGCTCGACTCGATTAGGATGAATGTGTGGAAATATGAATGCAAAGATATTATTCAACTAAAACATGAATATTAAGACATGTGTAATTAAAAAAGATGATGGAGGGTTATGTAGTGTATAAATTAGGGCTGTCAAACGATACAATTTTTCAATCGCGATTAATCGCATTTTGTCCATAGTAAACTCTCGATAAATCGCAAATTAATTAAAGCAAAACAAGACAAAATGAACAAAACAAGAAGACACTTGTCTTCTCGGATACAGATACAGAAGCTATAAAGCTTTTTATTTTAAATTGCAAAATATTTTTAAACTTAAACATCCTGGTCCGGTTGTGCTGAAGGCAGCCATGCTGGTTCCTGGTACATTTCAGAATTGCTCCTGCAAAAACAAAACTCCTCAGGTTACCAAGCAAAATAGATCCTGAGCTAATATTCCTACTATATAATTGAGTTATGTTACACTAATGCAGAAATTCATAATCTGTGTTTATATTAAACATTGCAATATACAGTACACTGTCCCTTTAAAGCATGCGCCCAATTTCAAAGTTGTTACTTTTAAGCAGTTTTTTACGCATTGTACTTGTTGGAGTTATAAAACGAAGATAAATGACTGATGAGCACTATATGATATTGAGGGTATATTTTTGTGTACATTTCACAGGGTATAACAAAGTGGACTACTATACTATACTATATTCCTTGGGCAGAGGTAACGGTCATATATAGTATAGTTTACTTTAAATTTACTTTAATTTGTGTTATTATGATTCTTTTGAATAAAACAAAGTAATACATCAAAAACATAACTAAACTGTAAGAATGTAGGCAAATTTGTTCAAATTATACTGTTACAATACATATTCTAATAAATGTGGTAAAGAAAACTGCAAATTTTCTTACCTTTTTTTAACCCTAAACACTGTCATGCTAGCCAGCATGCACAGCTAGGTAAATTGTTAAATGGCCTACTTGCAACTACTGATTGTGTTAAGAGTTAGCAAGCACAACGAAAATAAACTACACCCAAACTTGATTAATATCTGACCCAGGTAGACTGCAGTTCGTCACTTCCAGTGGGCGATGCCATCCCCCTTGTTAACCTGCCATCACTCTCCATCCGCTTGTAGCTTAAAATGACTACGCTTGAAGTGTAGGGGGCATCGGCCCTCGGCTGTAATTGGTCCAGCTCAGAATCAATCATGACTAATGGGCCGATCTAACAGTTTTGTGTACCAATAGGTATCTTGACTAATACCATTACTAATACTAGTACCATTAGTAGCAAAAAAAAAAAAAAAAGGCCCAACCCAAAATCACCATCTGCCCACCCTAACCCCTGATTCTAGGGGAGGCTTTAACATGTAAATGAAAATGCTGTGAGCTATACAAATGCAAATCAGGGTAGCAGGGGGAGTTTTACCCCAGGTGACCTTTTTCTAAAAGGTGTTAACTTCATTTTAAGAAAATCTCTGGCATAAATAGATGAGGCTCAGTATAGCCTAATTATAGACCCTTATATTTTAGCTTGAATTGATTTATTTAATGAAAGTATGCTAGATCAATTACTTTGTATGTCATTAGCAATGGCCATGTTATGTAAAAAAGAATATTTATTCTTTTTCTTCTCTCTCTCTCTCCTGGGAACAAGTTAAATATAAAACGCCAGTTGTTAAGAAGTTAAAATTTGCGTGAAATATTTTGAGATAACCAAGATATTAAAATGTAAAAAGAAAAAAGTATTTCTATAATTTCATGGGTTCTAAATGTTTTAAAAGCAGTTGAAAAATAATTCTTATTACGTGTGAGAGTTCATGACCTTTAAGAGTTTTTACATTTCCGGGTAGACCAGAGCGTGAGTGACGAGGAAGAAGGAGCGGAGAGTCAATGGCGTCGAGCAGCTGACAGTTGACTGTGTGTGTCGTCAGTGTCGTGTTTTATCACTAACGGACTGTGAACTGTTCTCGGACGACGTTGTCATGACTGTAGATTCTTGTTCGTTGTGTTCTTGTGTCTGGTTTTGTCTTGTGGGTTCTTGTATTTGATTTCCATGTCTTTGTATCTTGTCTTGTGTCTTGTTCTTCCATGCCCTCATGTGTCCTTTAAGTTCTCCTGTGTATTTTCCTATGTTCCCTCTGGCTCCCTCTGTCTATTGCTTTGTTCCCTTCATGTTCCCATGTGCTCCTCCCCTTCGTTATCTCACCTGTTGGTCCACCTCACCTGTTCCTCGTCTTGTCATCAGTGTCTGTGTATTTAGTCTCTGTGTTCCCTTCACTCCCTGTCTGGTCATTGTTCTTGTCAGCTTCTGTCTTCGTCCATGCTCCCATTCATGTGCCTGCTCCTGTCTGTTCCTTGTTCCCCCACGGTATGTGTTTTTGGATTTGAGTCTTGCATTTTGCCTTTTGATTTGAACTTTGCTTTTTGATTTGAACTTTGTGCTATTTGGTTTGTACTTTGTCTTCCTGTTTTTGGTTGCTACTTTGCCTTGCTTTCATTTGCTACTTTGCCTCTTGCCCCCGTTTTGTCTGCTTCTGTTTTTTTGTCTTCAGCTTTAAAATAAAGCTCGCTTTTTGTTTCCCCATATCCTTTCCTCTCGTGTAACTGCATTTGGGTCCACCCTCCTCTATCCATAGTCTTCCCCTAACCCCCCACCTGACAGAATGACCAGACCTGAAATGGACCCAGCAGTTAATGGGCTGGAAATTATTCGCTGGTACCAGGACTTCATGACAAATCCAGCTAGCAGGGCTCGTCAAATTGCTGCTAGCAACCTTTTTTTTCAAGCCACAGCAAAGCTACCAACCTAAACCCACGCCACAGTCACAGCCACAGCTAAGCTACCAGCCCCAGCCCATGCCGTAGCCGTAGCTCGGCTACCAACCCAGGCCTCAGTCTCAAACACAGTGTCTGCCAATCCTGATATGTCCCCTTTCTGGGGAACCTGGCTGGCCTACAAGGCCCCACCGAGAAAGCGACGAGCCCGTCCACGTCCTGGCTCCCTGAAGTCAGGCTCTGGGGCCCAAACTCATGCCTCAGCTCCAGCCACAGACCATGCCTCAGCTCCGGCCACAGACCACGCCTCAGCCACAGCACAGCTACCAGCCCATGCCTGAGCTCGATTCCCAGCTCCTATGTTGGCTGCCCAGCCGATGCCAGCTGGGTCATCCCCTTTGACGGCATGGCTGACAACGGTTCCAGCTGGCCCTCAGTCGGCGGCCCGGTCGACACCTGCCAGTGGCCCTCAGTCGGCGGCCCGGTCGACACCTGCCAGTGGCCCTCAGTCGGCGGCCCGGTCGACACCTGCCAGTGGCCCTCAGTCGGCGGCCCTAACGGCACCTGTTCCTGCTCCTCGGTCGGAGGCCCGGCCAAGGCCCACGCCAAGTCCAGACCCTGCACCTCGGTCGGAGGACCGGCCGGGGCCTGTCCCTGCTCGGCCTGTTCCTGCTCCTCGGTCGGAGGCCCGGCCGAGGCCCACGCCAAGTCCAGCCCCAGCTCCTCGGTCGGAGGCCCGGCCGAGGCCCACGCCAAGTCCAGCCCCAGCTCCTCGGTCGGAGGCCCGGCCGAGGCCCACGCCAAGTCCAGCCCCAGCTCCTCGGTCGGAGGCCCGGCCGATTCCCACGCCAAGTCCAGACCCTGCTCCTCGGTCGGAGGACCGGCCAAGGCCTGTTCCTGCTCCTCGGTCGGAGGACCGGCCAAGGCCTGTTCCTGCTCCTCGGTCGGAGGACCGGCCAAGGCCTGTTCCTGCTCCTCGGTCGGAGGACCGGCCAAGGCCCACGCCAAGTCCTGTGCCTGCTCCTCGGTCGGAGGCCCCGGCCGAGGCCTGCTCCTGCTCCGAGTCCAGTGCCAAGTCCTCGGTCGGAGGTCGGCCGAGTCCCACACCAAGTCCTGTCCCTGTACCTCGGTCGGAGGCCCGGCCGAGTCCCACGCCAAGTCCAGCGCCTGCTCCTCGGTCGGAGGCCCGGCCGAGGCCCACGCCAAGTCCAGCGCCTGCTCCTCGGTCGGAGGCCCAGGCGCGGTCATCTGCTGCCAGCGACCGTTCATCAGCTCCCAGACCACCAGTTCCCTGCAAACCTCTTTTGGTGGTCCGGCCAAGACCCAGGAGGTTTTCCCAGCCAGCGGTCCAGCCTCAGGAGCGCCTTTGTCTTCGCCGCCGGCCTCCAGTGGGTCCCAGCCCAAGCCTTCGTCTTCGTCGCCGGCCTCCAGAACGCCTACGTCTTCATCGCCGGCCTCCAGAACGCCTACGTCTTCGTTGCCGGCCTCTAGTGGGTCCCAGTCCAAGTCCCCGGCCTCTAGTGGGTCCCAGTCCACATCCACGTCCCCGGCCTCTGGTGGGTCCACGTCCCCGGCCTCTAGGGGGCCCCAGCCCACGTCCCCGGCCTCCCGTGGGTTCCAGTCCTTGCCTCCACCCTCCTGTTTTGGACCTTGGCCCTCCTCCTGACCCCCCCTCCACCCTCCCAGCTTCACTTGGACTTAGTTTTGAGGGACATCTGGGAGCTGTCCCTTGAGGGGGGGGGCTACTGTCATGACTGTAGATTCTTGTTCGTTGTGTTCTTGTGTCTGGTTTTGTCTTGTGGGTTCTTGTATTTGATTTCCATGTCTTTGTAGTAAGTTCTCCTGTGTATTTTCCTATGTTCCCTCTGGCTCCCTCTGTCTATTGCTTTGTTCCCTTCATGTTCCCATGTGCTCCTCCCCTTCGTTATCTCACCTGTTGGTCCACCTCACCTGTTCCTCGTCTTGTCATCAGTGTCTGTGTATTTAGTCTCTGTGTTCCCCTCACTCCCTGTCTGGTCATTGTTCTTGTCAGCTTCTGTCTTCGTCCATGCTCCCATTCATGTGCCTGCTCCTGTCTGTTCCTTGTTCCCCCACGGTATGTGTTTTTGGATTTGGGTCTTGCATTTTGCCTTTTGATTTGAACTTTGTGCTATTTGGTTTGTACTTTGTCTTCCTGTTTTTGGTTGCTACTTTGCCTCTTGCCCCCATTTTGTCTGCTTCTGTTTTTTTTGTCTTCAGCTTTAAAATAAAGCTCGCTTTTTGTTTCCCCATATCCTTGCCTCTCGTGTAACTGCATTTGGGTCCACCCTCTATCCATAGTCTTCCCCTAACCCCCCACCTGACAGACGTGCTGTGAGTGTGTGAGTTGGACTCTCCATCGCAGTGTTTGTGTTTTAATGGACACGAAGCAAGTTCGGCTAAGCTAGCTAGCAGGAGCTAAGCTAACGGCACGGCCATTGTCGAGGGGAGGCCTGCGCGGACGGGAGGAGCTTTGCCGGGTCGCCACAAAGAATGTCCCCGACGGCCGGAGCTTCGCTGCCGCAGAGGGTCACGGAGGTTTATCGCTGCGAGCATTTTGTTTTTACAGACTAACCTCGCCTCATAACAAGGCCGCGTCCTCCTATTAGCTCGGAGCCACGTCTGCAAGTCCAGATTTACACGATGCCGATGACTCCATTGTGTGTAAGTAACTGTTACTGTTTTCTCCCTCGTTTAATTTTACTGTGACTTGCGTTTCTTTATTCATACCACTCTAATTGTTTTCCAGCTGCCTGTAAGACATTACAAGACAGTATGCAGGACAACAAACAAGCAGATCTTGCATCGCAGGCGGAAGGTGTGAGGAGTTCAGCTCGGAGTCGATCGACGACAAAGAGGGCAAGATTTATCAGATTAGATCCGTTTTTGGTCAATGTGACTATTATTCTATTAAATAATGTGTTGTATCCATATGCAGTGCATCGCGCAGTACTGATCGTCTTTATTGATTGTTTTTACAGCTGCTGGAAGCGAGACAGAGTGCTAGCTGAGGATGACGTGGACCTTTGGAAGTGCGCCGCCATGGACCTGATGTCTGAGGAGGAAGACGGCACAAGATGGCGGGTGTCTGGATGGATTGTGCGTCCTCCGTCCTTTCGCAGCCTGGAGCTCACTGAGCTCTGTACCACGCTGCAGTCACATGAGAGGCGATTCTGAAGTACAGGGCAGCACACCACACGTCTGCAAAAACAGACACTTCGCGGTGCTGTATGATTTTGGTCTTCTCATAAGCTTCCTGTTTGTGTGGGCAGATTATGCTTTGTACATAGTTGTGGTGTGATTGTGTTTGTGCTTATAAAGCGCTTTCTTTGAATAAACAACACCTTCCTGGCAAATGTTCCTGTCCTCAATAAATTCATTCATATCCTTGATGATACCATGAATATAAATGAATTGTGTGTATATGTGTGTGTATATATGTGTATGTATGTGTATATATATATATATATATATATATATATATATATATATATATATATATATATATATATATATATATATATATATATATGTATATATATATATATATATATATATATATATATGTATATATATATATATGTATATATATATATATATATATATGTATATATATATATATGTATATGTATATGTATATATATATATATGTTTCGCTGCTATTCATATGCAAATTAGAGCCGTTCGCACCTCCGGGAGCTCCACATAGGTCATGGTTCGTTTCCGACAATTTTCGGCACAGACAAAAGCCATGTTCACAGCCTGTAAATTGTCGTTAACTGACAAATTGGGGAGATTTACGGGGACGAAAATCCCACTTTTCATGCAGTGCTAGGGGCGCCATCATCCACGGGGGGCGCCAAAAACGGGGGGAGAAAAAAATAATAATAAAAATCTAAAGAATATATATTTTTTATTATTTCAAAATATTATGTAAGCCCACAGCAATATAACATCATGGCAAGGACTATTAAATAACGGAGAGGCCTTTTTTCTGGGTTCTGGCTCGTTGCACTCTACCTACCCTGTGTGTGGGGGGTGGGGTCGAGAGGCGAGCTGCCTGAATCTGACTGGACTGAGACCCCAAGACCAAGAGAGAGATTTACTGAGACTGTAGCAGAACCACAAGGTCCAAAAGACTTAAACTATGTTTATAGGGTAATTGTAAGCCTTTGGTTTATTGTGTCACAGTTTATGTTTGTTAAAGTTTACATCAGTGTTAAAGTGCAGTTAAAGTGTATTACTGTTCATACTCCACACTGTAGCTTTCCCATATCATTCATAGGCAAAATATATACACTGCATTTGCACTCTGGTTAGACTATATTGCTTTTCAATTACAAAAAGTTGAATGAATCTCATCACATTTGCATTATTAGTCTATATTAGTCTTATGTATGGCACACACCAATCTGTTTTTTTTTTTTTTATTAAAATCTAACATGCATTGGTCACATATACTTCTCTTCTCTCTTCAGATGCGCTTTTAACATATTTCACCACCAGTCCAGTGACACAGCATCAGGTGCTCCTGTCCCTCTACCTCAGCACAGTAGAGTGACATAGAGCCATCTCTTCTAACTGACCAAGTGAGATGAGAGCTAGTTCACAGAGGACCATTTCAACTAAAAAAAAAGTTACACATTTCCCCAAAACAAAGATGGGAGAGTGTCAACATTACTTTTGACATGAGGATAGCTGGGAGCACAATACCCACATGGCAACATGGAAGGAGTTGAAGGTCGTTTTGCAAAGCGGCTGACAATAGATAAGCGAGATATGGCACTTGCTGAGGCTGAGAGATAATATGTTTGCACAATGCCTTATTTATATTGTATTTTTATCACTTGTTTCTTTCCTCAGTTTTTATTTGGTGTGATATTTTTGACTTAAAAAAAAAAAAATCTTGAATATATACATGCAGTTTCTATGTGTGTATGCAAATTGCTTGTGAAATTGACTGCGATGCAAGGGGGCGCCGCCTAAGATTTTGCCTAGGGCACCAAATTACCCAGGGCCAGCACTGCTTTTAAACCTTCATTGTAGTGCAGTCTTTTGCCTGCTACTTAGACTGGTGGGTCCAGAATCCAGATTGTTATACATGTGCTTGTATGACTCTCTTAGGAAAACTGCTATATCATTAAGCAGTGAAAAGAGGGATGCACTTTCCACAACACTGCTTGTTGTGTCTGCCAGTACAAGATTCAAAAGATGTGCATAACATCATATATGAATCTGACTGGGGGACTGCTCAGAGAGAGATGTGGAAAACCCCCGATACTGTCCCTGCAAATTAGCTGCTCCATCTGTGGAGTTGCCCACACATGTGCCAATATAAATTTTACGCTCCTGTAACACCTTTTTCTGGAGCTCTGCAAAATGCTGCCCTGTAGATGACTCACACTCCACCATAGCAATCAATCTTTCATGAATGACATCTGTTACCTATCTGAGGATGATGTAGCACTGGTCTTTGCTGCTGATATCTTGTGTGTTTTCAATTTGGACTAAAGACATGGCAGCTTGTCTTACTTCTCCGACTATAATCCCCTTTATCAGTTGGCTGATAATGGGGGGGACACTATGTGTATGTAACACTGTTACTGTGATGATAAATGACACTTAAATATTGAATCTTTGTCTATAATAACCACATCCTGACATGTAAATGTGACATCTGTCTACTATGCTGTCAACTTGGTTAATTTAATCTAACTTTAAATATGGACAACTGACTGCATAATATATTCATCAGAATCAGAAATATTTTATTGATCCCAGACGAAAAAATGCTCCCATTCAAACTCAAGAATATGCAGAAAAATAGTAATAATAATAATATTAATAATAAACTATATATATGGTGCATATTTATAAAAGTAGCCTACTGCAACTGTACTTTTTTCTTTTTACCATTAAATGTTATTGCATACATTATCATTTTTTATAATGTTCTGTCATGGAGTACATCACTTCACTGCTTCACTTCTCTGTCTTTGAAAAATATCTATTTGACAATAATATAACATAATAAACCATAGAGGACAAAATACAATAAACAGGAACTGATTCCCTGTGAAAACTATATTTGTATGCATTTTCTAGGTGCTTTATACTTTGACATCCTTTAACTCTTCATTCCTCAGCCTGTACACGGAGCATATAGACTAATATTAGCCAATGAGAAAATAAACAGGGCATACTAACCTGGTATTCGACAAATAAATCTGGGTGACGACCCTGCAGGTGTTTATGAGGTTGGATGTGTTCCCTCCTTTGGCTCCTATAGCTTGGTGGCAGCACCTGAACAGCGGACGGCCATCGTCTATTGCTTTACCATCTGTGCCTTGTTTAAAGCTAAAATAGTTCCAAATATGACTTTTGGAGTTTGGTTTTTTGAGCAAAATTAGTGGTGCCACTGAGACGCCGCCGCGGCAGACTCGCCGCTCGGGCCTGGTGCTTCTGCCATGGTGAGTGTGTTGTCTCGTGTCAGTGACTGTAAGCTCGCATCTGGGTGAGACAGAACTTTAGCTTGTTGTTTGTTTTGAAGCGAATTTCTATCGAAGCGGAGCTGTCTTCACGGAGTTCGTTCTTGCCGGCAGAAACACACGAACAGCCAATCAGCTAACAGACGGGCGGACCCAGCGTGCGGAAACAGCCTATCATATCCCCGGACATCACCAGTAACAGGCAAACAGCCAATCATTCAGCAGCTGTGTAGTTCGGTTGCAGTAGTTAGCATGTGGGTTTGTTTACAAGGGAGTAGCATGCAGTGAGAAGCCGGGAGGAGAGTAGAGGCGGCCGCTATGTAGCGGAAACTGGCACCGGTAGTATAGTAATCCACGGTAGTACCGTCGTGTAGAATTTCTAGTATAGTAGGAACCGTTAGGATTTGGCACAGCGGGGTACCGCGGGTATCGTGCAACTCTAGTCATTTATCATCACAGTAACAGCGTTACATACATTGACAGCTGTAAACACTAAAAACATTATTATAATCCATCCTGTGGTATGGTGCCGACCATTATACTGAACATATAAAGAGTAATTAACATTTATAATCATCAGAGAACGTTACAGACGTTGTTTTTGGTTCCTCTCTGTTTCCTGAATATACCCGTATGTGTGTGAATGTTCAAATGAGGCATTCACTTATAGCACTTTGTAGAAGGAGCTTTATAAAGTTCACTTCACTGACTTGTATCAGTTCACGGGGCTGAGCTTCAGACGACGTATCGCAGCAACGGGCCAACCCGCTCAATGAGGCGTCTATGTGTCTATGCGCTAGTGTCAACTATGAACCTATTAAGTTCCCGCCTCCTCAGCACGAGTTGAACAATAAATCTAACACAGCAAGAGAGGCGGGACTTAAGGCAGAACAGCCAATCATCAGCCGGTCAGACCCAAAGCTGGTGTGATGTTTGAAGCAGCAACAGGAGAGGGAGGGGAAAGGAGGCAGCTGCAGCGAGCGCAGACATAAAGCGGCCATAGAAACTGTGCGACTGTAGTGAGCTGTTTGCGCAAAACTGCGGAAAAAAAAGGTGTGGGTGTTGAACCCTCTAACTGGGAAAAGTGTGGGTGTCAAAACACCCACATCCCCCACGGGTGCATTCAGAAAGTAAGCATCTGCACTATCTCTGTGTGTCTTACTTTTTCGTGATCCACTATTCTTTGGTGAATGTATTTCCAGTCTTTCATGCCTCCTTTTATGAAAGGGCCATCACTAACCAGAGGTGCAAATGCTAGACAAGCAGAGCAGTACAGGGACTGATTCCACAGTAAGTCAGCCACTTGCGGTTGGTTCTATCTTTGCTATTGAAAACTTTTGGTATGGCAGTATTAGATGTTTGTTGACAATGATAAGAAAAGAATACACACAAAAAGTCAGGGATATTCGGCTTTGGGGTGAAATTTCAGGTTGAACCTAAAATCCACTATAACCTTTACAGATGAACTTATTGTGACCTTCTCTAAACTTTTGAATGCGCATGTCCAACAGTTCAATGTTTCAGTACTTTCTGCACGACTTGCTGTTCTCTAACAAGGAGCTTAACATCAAAATTCACAACAGGTGTTTGATCCATGGATCGACCAATACATTTCCTGGTTCAATTAGAATTGGTATTTAAACAGTCCCCCTCATCATGCTGTTCACATTTTGACATCATGAGACCAAGACGACACCTAACAATTGATCAACAGTACCTTGCCATTGCGAGGCTTCAAACAGGATGTTCTCAGATGGAAGTGGCCACTGAGCTTAGAATGTCACTGAGTGTCATCAGCAAGTTGCAACAGATATACAGAGAGACTGGAAGAGTCACAGAAGGGTATAGAAGTGGACGTCCATTGGCCACATCCCACACTGATGACCGCTTCATTATGAACAGTGCCCTGCGGAACGGATGATGAATGCCACTCAACTCCAGGCACATTTAAGGGAGGTGGGAGGCACCCAAGTGTCACATCAGACCATTCGAAACCATTTACATCAGTGTGGTCTGCGTGCTAGACGACCTGCAAGGGAACCTGACCACACCACCAGGCACAGGCATCATCGTCTCACTGGACAAGGGACCAGTGGGCCTCAGTGCTGTTCTCTGATGAAAGTTGATTCACGTTGAGCAGAAATGATGGCCGCCAACGATGTTGGAGACGTCAAGGAGAGTGCTATGCATCAGCCACTGTTGTCACCAGATGAGCCTTTGGTGGTGGTGTTCTTCCAATGTGAGCAGGTGTGTCTTGTCAATACAGAACTGCCCTACACTTTGTGAATGGTACAGTGACAAGCTCATACTACCTGAATAACATCATTAATCCAGTCATTGTGCCCCTGCATGAACATGACAGGCCTAAATTCATCTTCAAGGACGACAATGCTCCAGCTCATCGAGGTCGCATCATAAGGGAACTGCTGCTGGAGACTGGGGTACCTCAAAAAGAGCTGCCAGTGTAGACAGTGGTAACAGCGTACACATAATACCCACCCAGGGCCATGATTGAAAACCGGCCCAAAATACATGAATAAATAAAAAATAATAATTGAACACAGGCCCTCGCAGCCCAAAAATCAGACCGGCCCACTGGGAATTGTCCCAGTCCTCCTGAATAGCCACTCCGGGCCTGCCTCCCTTCCAAATGTAATGCCAATGCGCTGGACCTGCTATAACCCTAATCCCAACCAAAATGGGTGTCACTTCAGTCAATCAGTCTTATGGCATTCACATGTGACATACGTTTTATTTTAGCCCTTTCCTAAAGCAAACACTTAAGATAGCTAAAAATTCAGCATTAAAGCTCCCCCTCCACCCCATATCATAAAAAAAACCCCTTACCTTTATCCTGTGAGCGTTTTTTCTTCATCTGGTTTCTTCTTTTTTCTGAACCAGATGAATACGTTCGTTTTGATGCCATGCTGTGAATGACCAGTACCGGCAGCTCAGCACAACTCGCCTCTCCTCGCTTAGTAACACTAGTCATCATTGTTATGTCCGTTCAGGACAAATTAATCTGTGTTTGTTTCGTAATGCCTCACTGCATGTTTAGTATGCAGCTGTTTCTGTATGAAATAGTTATGACATCAACTCCCTGGTGAGTCAGTCCATCAGTACGTCTTCAACCTGAAAGGTTTAGCCAGCCATAGTAAATTTGGCGCACTGACAGAAGAGATGATACGTGATCAACTGATTGAGCACACTACATTTTCTGAAATTTGGGAGACAATGCTACTTGAATCAGATGACTTCGGAGAGATGAGCCTTTGGTCTGGTCTCCAGGATGCATCAAGGCAGTGCAAACTCTCAAAGCCCAACTTACCTCACCTCCTGTGTTGGCACATTTTGACATATCCAGTCACACCCTGGTGACCTGTGACGCCTCGGCCATGGCAATAGGGGCTGTACTATCACAAATACAGAATGGCGTGGAGAGGCCTGTTGCTTTTGCCTCCTGGGCTCTGAACCAAACCGAACAACGATACTCAGTTGGGGAGCGGGAGGCACTCGCTTGTATGTGGGCTTGTGAGACATGGCATCGAACCACATCGAAAGTGAGATTATGCACATGCTACACACTCCACTCGAGTCCACGTCACTCTACAGCACCTGAAGAAAGCACTGTGATTCCAGGGGCCCTTTGCGCCTGAAGGAGACTATGCGGGCCTCACATGGACGGTACCATAGATATAAATGTAAGGGACTATCACTGCTTGATAATCAAGGTCATTAATCACTGGCGATTAATAATACACTCGTAGAGGGGGCACCACCTCCGTTGTTTGATTTACTGGAATAGGCCGGAGGGAACTATTCCAAACATCAAACTGTACAAGTTTGACTTGGACAGCTAGAGTATCAATTTCAAATCAATTTACTCAATCTCAATATTCTGAAGCAGTGAATTCTTTGCACGTATCCATCGGTTCTCCACATTAAAATTAAGTTCCAGACAAAGACAAATGATTATATATGTTTATTAACTAAATAATTCGGGGTAACATAAATGAACTGACAATTTAAAACGAACAACATATAACAGAAAGGTAAAGAATGTAATAAGCAAAGTAATAAAGTTACATGACCGTCGGCAGATAGTAGAGTTAAAGGGTCGGGTTTTATATATTAAATATTACGGGAGTAATATTTTAATACTAACGAGACCCTAACCTCAACTTTCTTAAGTTCATAAGATAGAAGTCAGAACTTTAGACAGAAGTCAGAACTTTAGACACCACTCATTCCCACGTGTGTGGATCCAGCTGTATGAAGACGTTCAGCCTGTTTCTCTGGGAGTCAGGAGGCACTGAAGCTTGGTCTTTTTGAGAGTTCTGGGTTGGACCACGGCACGGCGCGTCGGTCCAGTAGCCAGAGGGAAGGCCGGTACTCTGTTGAGGAACTCTTGGTTCGAAGGCCCAGCGGGTTTTCCGCCTTGGGAGCACTGGGGGCAGAGTCGATCTCGGCTGGAAACACACAAAGTCTCTTCTGTTGGAGACTCCTTGCACAGCTTCTGAGGCAGACGATGGACTGCAACGTTCTTCATCAGATGATCACAGTCTTGAAAAAGACTTTTTCTTGATGTTTCAAGGTGGTTCTCAAGTTCTGATCATTTCACTAATTCAACTTCTTCTGGATCTGGATCAAAAAGAAAAGAATTTGTTCTATTAAAAACTTGGATAAAAGTAAAGCACTTAAAGTAGTATTCAATTCGCTTTCTTAGAGCTTGTTGCAAAAATAAAAGTAAAGATCACTTTGAAAATAAAAATAAAATTGAAAAACAAAGAAGTGAAGAGAAGAGAGAAGAAAGAGAAGAAGTCAGGAGGAGAAACAGGGGGGCAAGAGAAGAGAATGACTCAAAGTCATGACTGAAGTCAGGACCCAAAAAGAGAGCGATGTGCAGAGCATCTTCTCTGTTTTTATGAGCTTTCAAAAGGCAGACTGAACAGGGGTGGGGCTGGCTGACAATGCTCCTTCTGTGTTCGGAGTTTCGACCCACAACACTTTAATTCAAATAAACTATATTGCCTTAATGTTTCGAAATCATATTTTAACTTCCCAAAAACTTTACCATCTTAAAAGTCGAATTTTTGTCTTCGTTAAAAGATGTAACATGGTTATGATCCAAGAATGAAAGAATTAAAACAGGATTAAGGCATAAAACAATAGTATACAACATAAACCATAAAGCATACAATAAACAGTGGGACCAAGGACTTATACATATAGTTCTATCTTAACAAACACATCAGACATTCAACTGGTAAATAACACAAGCATTACACACAAAGAGGATCATGATATGCAAGTCTGTGCCCATCGCAAAGGTGGGGCTGGTTTCTTTCAAACCCCAAATTCATTATGTAATAAACTTTATTTGGCTTGACAATAACATGGGGAAGATCTATTGTATAGCCTTCTTGGCTATTTGGGAATCTGATAAAACTAAGAAGATGAATTTGTAGTTAATAGTTATTCAGAACATATTGAAATGTGGATGAGTATAGGATTGGAATGCAGCAAAGATTGAAATGTCACAGACAGGGTCGTAAAACGCTTGGCCTGTGAGTGGGGGGACTGGGTCATCTCTACCCCAACCAACATCAACCCCCACTTCCTGTCATCTGATGTGAAGAGAGAGAGGATTCTATTGTGCTTAGTCGTTAAATTAGTAAGAAAACGTCTCTGGTGATCTGTTTATAGCATTAGAGCAACACACCGTCCTAATCTATAGGGAGAAGAGGCCACGTACTGGACATCGTTTGGCCTGAGGAAGAAGGAGTTCATCTTCTTTGGAAGGGTGAAGAAGCGAATATTCAGTCAAACAGATGTCTTGTGGTTGAGAGGTTAGAGGTCAGAGGACGGGGAAAGGAAGCAGAACCTTGTGATGGAGACATAAGGGCTGGTGTTCCTACACGCCCGTGTCCTGGCCATGGCACATGAGGGCCACCTGGGCATTCTGAAGCTTAAACAGAGATGCTGCGACCTGGTGTGGTGGCCAGGCATAGACAAAGACATTGAGGCCCTTGTAAAAGAATGCCCAGCATCCTTGTGAGTGGCAAAACCAGTCACCAACCCCCACCACCCCTGCAACCTCTGACCTGGCCCTCATCTGCAACTAGACATATGTGGCGAGATCCATGGTGCCCCCCACTATTAGCAATACTTGATCGTAATATATGACTTGCACTCCAAATGGCCTGAACTGACAACCACCGGCTCCGTCACCTCCCAGGTCATTGTGGACTTTCTGGAGACCCTCTTCTTCCGCTGGGGCCTCCCACAGACCATTACCACCGACAATGGTCCACAGTTTATATCCGTGGAGTTCACTTCATACCTGGAGAACCGGGGGATTCGACACATTCGCACAGCCCTGTATCACCCGCAGGCAAACGGCGGGGTGGAACGCTTCCATCAATTCCTAAAAAATGGCATCAGAGCGCATCAGGCCAAGGGCTGTTCATTTAAACAAGCCATACATCTGTCACTGTTACACTACCATGCTGCCCAGCATCCGACCACGGGGGTCTCCCTAGTCTCACTCATGCTGGGTAGGGAGTTAAACCTACCATTGGATAGGCTCCACCCCACCGCAGCTCAGAGCACACTCACACCAGTCAAAGCCTCAGTCATCCGCCGTCAGAAGTAGATGAAACAATGGTTTGACAGGAAAAAGGGTCAGGGTGCCTGATATCACGGTGACTGACTGGGTGAGAGCTCGCGACCACACAGGGAGAACAAGATGGCATCATTTTGGTCCACTCCACAGCAAGTGGCCCGCCGACTGGGCCTAGCCTCATACCTCCTTGATGATGGCACCCGCTGGCATGCTAGCTGCCTTCAGAAGGTGCCAGCACCTCCGGCAACGTGAACTCAGTAGCAGTGGTGATATGATGCCACCCAGAGCGGAGCAGGTGGTCTCCATACCTTGATCAGCCGCACAGTCTGAAGATGCTCCCTCTTCATCACACCCAGTGTCCCCATCAACATCAATGCTGCCCCGGTCTCCTGCCCCCACACCACTGTTTGCCTCACCTGCAGCTGTGTGTTCTCCATGGCCAGTGCGTGCCAGGGCACAGACTGATCACCTGAAGGACTTTGTGTCTACCTTTTATGTTTGAACCCCCCCAGAGAGGGGAAAATGTTATGTCCATTCAGTTAATCTGTGTTCGTTTGATAATGCCTCACTGCATGTGTAGTATGCAGACACAAACCTCTCATCCAGCGTACTTTTTTATACACAACAGTCATAGCAAAGTCACGTGGTAGAGACCAGATCTGACCAATTGGTAAAGACTAGAGATGCACCGATCGATCGGCAACCGATCGCAATCGGAGTGATCGGAGTTCTCAAAATAGATCACATCAGGCCGATCAGATGACGTTTAAGTATAAAGACAGTGCATTAACTGCATGCAGGGAGGGAATTTCATGGCCGCCGTTGCCCCGCGCCACAGTGGCCTCTGTGCCCCTGGCCAGGTCAGCTGAGCAAGCTTGCCCTGAATTACAGCCACCTGAGTGCACAGTAGTCACTCACAGTAACTTCATTGAGTCCGCAGTTCGCGCAGGTGGAGTCTCATCATCACGATGATCTCACATGAAAGCCTCTCACACAGCAGCAGCAACGTCTCAAAACAGAAGAGCGAAACTTACAGCACAGCGAGCGAGCGCAGCGTAACGATGATACGTAACTGACTTATGTGGTAGGATTCAGTCCGGTAAAGTTGGAAATATATTCACAGATTCGAACTTCCCGGATCAATAACTCATAAGTGCAACCTTGTTAAAACACAAACGACGGCCCTTTCCTACCGTACTACGATAGACAACGAGCTACAACCGTATTTTCATCAAAACAAGCGTCTGGACTCTGGACATTAACTCTGGTCTGTATGGTCAGCCGTCTGTGAGACGAGGGCGCAGGGACCGTCTACAAAGTGCAACACCGAAAAGAGAAACTACAAAAAATTCAATAACTTCACTTTTATTCAGAGTGTAGTGTCACCAAAATCACTCCACACATCAATGGTCTCCTGCTGGTTATTCTTCAATTTTTTGTTTGGAAAAAATGTGCTTTGCCATAATTTTGGGGAATTTCTATTGGGAGAAATATTCAGTAACACTAATATTCAGTGTGGTGTCACAAAAATAACCTCACCCTAACCCTACTTAACAAAAACTACTTTCTAATGTAACTTTAACTTGATTTTGGTATTAAAAAATGTTTTAATACACAATCCGTGTCTTATTATAAATTAGGATGTTATGGTATCAGTCTGAAAGGTAAATCAACACATTTTACCCAGTGGCCTTTGTGCCCTGTCATGTGGCCTTGGTGCCCCTAAAAAAAAAGTGAAGGCCAAATGGACTTGCCCTAAAATGACAAAATTCCCACCCTGACTGCGTGCATTCCCACTCGTAAGATACAGTTACTCTATGTAAGCTGAGTCCAAGTTGTCTCTAAGAGAGTCTCTAGAGTGTGAAATATTGCACATTGCCTCAGCCTGCAATAAAACGGTGGTCAATTCATGATACTTTCTCATCTCCTAATTTTTATACTTAATAATACAATGTCAATGTTGTGTAAAAAGAATCATTAATTATATATATGAAAGTTACACAAGACAACAATATAGAAAAATTTATGGATTTGACGCTGTGATCGGTGATCGGCAATATCAGAGTGTATCGTAAAGGTGATCGGCAATATCGGGATCGACAGATACTGCTTTTGGTGATCGGTGATCGGTGATCGGCCCCAAAAATCCTGATTGGTGCATCTCTAGTAAAGACCAGATCTGACCAATCAGCGGGCGTACGTATCGCCTTGGCTTGCTTGGAACCTCAGCTGTGGCAGGTGGCAGGTGCTTCTCACACCTTTTTCGTCGGGTCACTCCTCAGATATTGAGGCTGGACTTGCAACTTGAGGGGGCTCTATACACCCGCATAGTCTGCATATAGCAAGAAACGGCTCTGCTTCCGCTCTGTGGCTCCCACCCCCATCCTGATGAAGTGCTTTGAGAAACTGGTTCTCCAGCACATCAAAAGACAACATCTCTGCCAGCCTGGACCATTACCAGTATGCTTTTTCTATGCATGTAGCACAAAGGAATCACACCTTGTTTTGTTTTTGAAATCCTAGTATTGTTAAAAAAAACTCTGGTGATTTGCTGCCACATATTTGTTTTGAGCATGAATTCGACAGGTGGCCAATTCTTACATATTGCACCTTTAAAGTAAAGATGGGAAGATCAGATTAATGATTATAGTTTTAAATTCCAATACTGTGAAGAAAAAGTGATAGCTGTCAGGAGGAAACATAATTGAGACGCAAATTCTTCAAAAAGTATCAACCAAATTATTATGATATCATTTATAGGCTGTCTCCATTTAAGATGGACCAGGTTTAATGTTAAACTCTGATTTTTCTAAAAACTGTTGCATGTGCTGCAGATAAACAGGACAGTTTTGTGTTAACAAACATAAAGTTTAAGCTAAGTATATATTTGAAAAATAAAATGCATATTTATTCTTCAACCACAGTTTGCATTCAGTCACCTACACTACCTACACCTACACCAACCTGAATGTCACACAGAAATGTGTGGATGCTTACAGTGCACCTCTGCAACCACACAAACAACCGTACTCGTGCACAAACACACACACACAAACACACAAATGCACACACACACGCACACACTCACACAGTGGTGGGTGGGAAAGGAAATCCCCTCTGTGTGCACTTTCACTCCAGTTATGAGTGTGTGTCTGACATTCAACTAACCCGTTTCGTCCGACCTCGGGATTTTCCTCTCCTCATCAACATTACCGGACTTACCTTTAAGTGAAGCAAAGTTTGCTGAAATGAGCCTTCTTAAAAATACATTCAATTCCCACGACTTAGGTGAAATTCCTTAATTAAGACAGCAGTTATTTTGTTTTTCCTAAATCAATTAGCTCACCATGTTCATCAAACACACATCGTCCAGTCTGTGCATTTAGAAGAAAATTACATAGTTATAAATCTACAGCATGTTTAAATACGATAAATAGAACATGAGCTCAAAGAAATTAAAGCACATAAAAGAAAAGCTCTATTTAAAGGCTGTTTAAAATCCCTCTGTATGTCAAACACCAGATAAGCCATGTTAGGAAAGAACAGATCTGATTCACTGCATTGATCCTCCATCACTAAAGCAATTACACATTGGCAATATTTAATTGTTCTTCACTGTAAACCATCATTTTACCAATATTGATTCTGTCTTGACATTGACAAGTGCTGCCCCTTCCTTTACTCTCTGTCTCTGCTCTTCTTTACTATCAGAAATTACAAACAAGCAAATCCTTACATTTCAGAAGATGGAACCAGCGAACGCTTGACATTAAAGAAATAAAAAATAAAAACATTAATTCATTATCAAAATAGGGTTAGGGTTAGAAAAAACGAATTTTCTCTCATCTCAATTGACTAATCATTATATCTCTTCTTAAATAGATGATTTATATACAGTGTATACAATGTCTGATACATGAAAAACCATGTAGACTACTTAACATATGTATATATTACCATTACTGTCTAATGCATATACATATCTAGAAGCTGTAACATGTACCTTTCAAAATAAAAGTATTTTTTAAATCCACATAGAATAGAACAGGAACTTATTCTGCCCTGTTAATAAATTAACATATGTCAACACATCTTTAGTGATCAGCTTGTCCTATATGGCAGCTTGGTCACAGCCTCAAGCTTAAAAACTATCACACTCCACATAGTTTATAAACAGTTACAGTTTGGTTAAGTTACAAAACGACTAGCTTAGGTTGAGGAAAATATTATACTTGTGGTTAAAAAAGTTATAGTCCCATATCATGGCTGAGCTGAATCTCCCCTCTGAAAATGAACATCCTTCCATGTTTGCTTTATCCAATACAAATGATTCCCACCTTATTCAATCATAAAATAGCCCCGGCAACCATCCAGGTTGGCAAGAAATGATGTGTATATGTCTAGGGCATTAAGGGTAAAGGACACAGCATGTACACGAAGGCTAAGGACATGGCTAATAAATTTACCTGGTCTGTTAAATCATTGTGCACACATCTACATGGTGTCAGAAGGAAGCATAACTAAAAGACAGCCCAAGGACTTCTCAAAATTGACCTGTACGTCTTTGATGAAAACATTGTTGATAACTGGGAGTTTCAGCAAGAGTGGAGCAACATCGGACTATCAGCGGCAAGCAAGAACTTACACCTTTCTCAACCTCACCGGCCCGACACATTGGATAAATATGATACCTTCAGTTTTGAGGGAGAGGACGATTGGGAGGACCCCCAAGTACTGGTGTAGTTTCTGGGCTCTCTTCATCAAAGGTGTCAGTGTGTAGTATGTTGATAAAAGAATTCTATTGAAACAGATCTCAAGCACGCATCCGAACCAGGAGGCCACTACCTGGTGTTCTCAAATCTATGAAAAAATGCTGCACAATACTTTGCCCTCTGCTCTATCAGAAATCCTATTGCCTTCGATCTCGGAAGTCTACAAAATACCACCCCCCTTCTCCGCTTCTGCAGGCCTTTTTTAAAGTCTAATCACTTGCATCTTCCCACTTCTTCTAATTGGTCGCTTTGGTGGTTTGAGAGTTCATCTATCCAATAGTA
The DNA here is from genome assembly GCF_900880675.1 of Sparus aurata. Classification (NCBI taxonomy): domain Eukaryota; kingdom Metazoa; phylum Chordata; class Actinopteri; order Spariformes; family Sparidae; genus Sparus; species Sparus aurata. The sequence goes on from NC_044206.1 coordinate 1,566,815, forward strand.
GAAAGAGAAGTTAACCTGCCTCCTTCTGTACATTATCTAACTTGGCTGAGGTCACTCCTTGGCGCTTACAGCCTAAAGTGGAGAGGATTGTCTCTACATGCTTATATGTGTGGCGAGGTGGAAGCTAGGGGTGAGTGTTGCCGAACAACGCCACCTGGGGAATTTCGCCACAGGAAGTAGTTACTGTTTTACTAGGAGACTATAAGGTCACAGGTTCGTAAATCACCACTGGGCAGGAGACAGTGTTCAAAATATAGAAATACTTTTATTGTACAATGGGTTTTTTTTTAGTTTCAAAATTTAACAAGCCATCTCACATTAATCACTGGGCCACAAAAAGGGGATGGACAGAGCTGGGCTTGCCACGGCGGCCTGAAACCAAAGAGGAGGGAGAAACAAACCAAAATAATAATATCACCCGTGACACTGCACACCCACGCAACTGAGAAGTGAAGAACCCGCCACCAGGGATTGGGTCGCCGCTCTGAGCTCCAGCACCTGTCCACAAGGAGAGAGGGAAAATTAAAATGGCCTCACAGTCTGGCTGGTATCTCTCACACACACACACACAGACACACACACACACACACACACCAACAATAAAGTATTATAAAAAAAGGAACCCAAAATAACCAATTAAATCTTCAAATACAATTAAACAAAAACGATGAAAAATAATACAAAGAAACTCAAATTTACACTTAACAATAAACAAATTAATAAATCAAGCTTTTCCTCAAATCAATAAACCCATGCAGCAGCCCCCAGAGAGCCCAGCGTTAGGGCTCTGATGACAGCTCTGTGAGGGGGATGCTGGACCCAACCTCAATTCAGAAAACCCCCAAAAAAAGAAAACAACAAAAATAATTTCTTTTAAATGACACCAAAACAGCTGCCTAAAATCAGCAGCAGCCAAACAATGGAGCCACACAAAACAGCAGCGTCGTCCAGGGAGCCGTGGCGATGAATGAATGTTTAAATGGACCTCACCGGCGCAGTGTCACAGCAGGCCAGGTAGCAGAGTTATTACACGGCTTCTGCCTGATCCAAACTGTGGCACAGAATGTTAATAATTAGCCGGGGGTCGAGCAGCGGTTAGAAGGGAAAGAGGAGGACGGACAACGCCGACTTACCACGAGGACGCACAACCACACCCAGGAGGGCTTCCAGCGGAGCAACGCGGGCCCCACGGCAACAGCAGCCTGCCACACTACAGCAACAAAAAGGAGAACCGTGTCACCGATGCGCCCTGCGGCACACTAAGTGGGAAGGAGGACAGCGGTGCGCATACCTGTTGTGCAACGAGAGGAAACGTGCGCCAAGATGATCCGCCACGCCGAACCGGGCTCCACCACACTCCGACACGCCACAAAGGCTCAAACACCTGCACCAGCTCTGCCACGCCGGGCCACAGCCACCACGGAGGATGAGCAGAACCGGAAAGGAGAAAGGGATCGCAGGTGTGACCAGGCCAGTATAAATAAGCGCGCAGCGCCGCCCATCAATCAGTGCGTCAATCCACACCTTAGGTGGATGGAGCGAGGAGGAGGGGGGGGCATGTGGGAAAAGATGAGACCGTCCTGCCACATTCTACCCCCTAGTTCTGCATCGTCGCCCCGACGATGGATAAACTCTCAACACACTAGCACCAAGGCCGGAAGACTGCTGACTGCGCATTTGACACGGGCCCTACAAGTCCAATGGCCCCGTTGGCCTCATGAATCACAGGCTGAGGAAGATGATAAACATTTGAGTGTTGCCCAGCTGTTAATCGAGGGGTACGACGTGGAACGGATGGACCAGTGGTTGGTGGATGCCTCTGAGAAGAGGGAGCTGCTGCAGGGGTCTCAGGAACTGGCCGGCTGTCCACCAAGGCCACCTCATTGGGCCCTGTGGATCCTGACAATCCTGAGGCCACAGAGACAGTTGGTGCGGGGGTGCCGGGAACCAGGACCCATAGATCACCCCCGAGAGAATCATCCGAAGCTTCGGAGGTCCCTGGAGGGGAAGACAGATGGAAAAGAGGAACGGGTTTGAGCCCGACCTGGGCTTTGAGCTGGTTACGGTGCACGTTCCGGGTCTTCTGCAAGTCATCCACTGGGGCGATAGTATAGACAGGTCCACCACCAGAGGGAGCTCTCAGGACCTGGTAGACAACCGAGCCCCAAATGTCCTGGATTTTGTGGCGACCCCTAGCGCTATGGTCACGAAGATAAACCAACTGGCCCACCTGCAGCGTAGTGTCACGTATTCCCTGATCATGACGCTCTTTACGACGTTCAGCAGCCACCAGCAATCGCTCACGAGCATTGCCAAAAGCCACCTCAAGTCGGGCCTGGTGCTCGACCAGCCAGTCCTGAACCTCCCCCGGCACTGGGTCCTGGACACGACCCAGAAGGAAATCGATGGGAAGCCGGGGTTCCCGACCAAACATCAAAAGAAATGGTGACTCTCCAGTACCCTGATGGGGGGTGGTATTGTAACAGAAGAGCACATGGGGAAGACAAGAAGCCCAGTCACGTTTCCGTGACGCTGGTAAGGTGCGCAAGAGGTTGTGGAGCGTTCTATTAAATCGCTCGCACTGCCCATTGCCAGCAGGATGGTACGGAGTGGTACGTGACTTGCTAACCCCATACAAGTGACAGAGCTGTTGGATCAATGCACCCTCAAAACTCCTGCCCTGATCGGAGTGAATGCGGCCCGGGACACCAAACCTGAAAAACCACTCGTTCAGCAGAACCTGAGCAACAGTGGATGCTCTCTGATCCCGAGTTGGAACGGCCACAGTGTACTTGCTGAATACGTCAGTTATCACCAGAACATTCTCAAAACCACCCTGGGAAGGCTCCAACAGTGTAAAGTCCATGGCCACGATCTCGTTTGGCCGCGATGCCAACAAGTGCCCCATGAAGCTGCCAGGCGTCGGTCTGGTGTCCTTCGCCACCTGGCAGCGCTCACACCCTTGGACCCACAGGTTGATGTCGGACGTCATTCCTGGCCAATAACAACGCTGTCGCACAAGCTCGGTGGTGCGCTCCAGACCCTGATGCCCATGTTCCTGGTGCAGCTGTGTCAAAGTGTCATGCTTGAGGACGGATGGCAAGACAAGCTGGAGAATTTCCTCCCCCCCATCTGGACGATGGACCCGACGGTACAGCACACCCTCCCTTTCCACAAGACGATCCCATTGTTTTAGCAAGGCCAAAGACAACTTGGGGAGCTGCCGTTTCTCCGCTGGTGTAGGCTGAATCTGCCTTCTCCAATGCACCAAGATGTCTTTCAGGAGGGAATCAGCCTCCTGCAAAGCACGGAGGTCGGGCAAAGAGTGAAGGGGAAAGACCGATACCACCGCCTGGGTTGCGGACACCAAGCTGGGACGAGGGGCTGACTGGAGAGTAGCAGGGACAGAGGTGCTGGGCAGGACCTGCTCTGCCAAACTAAGGCTGGAAGTGGGCTGCCGGGACAGGGCATCAGCGTTTTTATTGCTGCGACCGGATCGATACTTGATCTCGAAGTCAAATGCTGCAAGTTGAGCAGCCCAGCGATGTTCAGCTGCGCCTAGCTTGGCAGACTGGAGGTAGCTCAAGGGATTGTTATCCGTGAAAACCATGCACCTGTGCCCCAACAGGTACTCGCGAAATTTCTCGGTCATGGCCCACTTTAAAGCAACAAACTCCAATTTCATCGAGCTATAATTGACCATGTTCTGCTCTGTTGGTCGAAGGCCCCGGCTAGCATATGCTATTGGCCGAATCCCACCTTCAACCTCCTGGGAAAGGACCGCCCCAAGCCCGCTGTGGCTGGCGTCTGTCTCTAAAATGAAAGGGCGTGAAAAATCAGCAAATGCAAGCACCGGTGCAGAGGTCAACTTAGACTTGAGAGCCTCAAAGCTTTCTTCACACTGCAGAGTCCACGCAGCCTGGAATTCCTGTCCAGACCCCTTCTTGGACTTCGTGCCAGCAAGCTTGGCCACCAACTTGTGCAAAGGGCTGGCTAGCTTAGCAAAGCCCTCAACAAAACGCCGGTAATAACTGGCAAAGCCCAAAAATGAGCGCAGCTCTGACACCTGGCTGGGACGTGGCCACTTGGCTACGGCCTCGATCTTCGCAGGATCGGTGGCAACACCCTGGTCAGAGATGATATGACCCAAGTAGCCGACCTCTCGTCGGAAGAAGGAACATTTTGAAAGCTTGACCTTAAGACCTTCCCTCTGGAGCCGATCCAGAACCACCTCCAGTCGTTGGACATGCTGGGAAACTGAGGACGAGAACACAATGATGTCGTCCAAGTACAAAAGAAGAGATTCACACTGCTGGTCTCCGAACATCCTCTGCATAAGGCGCTGAAAGGTGCTCGGTGCATTGCACAGCCCGAACGGCATGCGATTCCACTCAAAGAGCCCAAATGGTGTGCAAAAGGCAGTTTTCTGCTTATCCGGTTCCGAGACTGGTACTTGATTGTAACCGCTCGCCAGATCGAGAGTGGAAAACCACTGGGCCCCAGACAGAGCGTCAAGACTCTCCTCAATGCGAGGTAAAGGAAAAGCATCCTTGCGTGTCTTTGCATTAAGCAGGCGGTAGTCGACGCACATACGTAGGCTGCCGTCCTTCTTGCGCACCAAGACGATCGGGGAAGCATAAGGACTACTGCTTTCTCTTATCACCTGAGCTTCAAGGAGCTGGTTGATGTGGGTCTTGACTGCCTCATACTCGGATGGTGGAATACGTCGGTATCTCTGCCGAACCGGGACATCATCCAGCAGAGGAATGTCATGAGAAACCAGATTCGTACAACCAAGGTCACCTTCATGGGCAGAGAAGACCGAACTAAACCTCTGCAACAAGGACCGGACCTGCCTCTGTTCTGGCTCTGCCAATGCAGACAAGTCAACGGTGTCAACCTGACCCTGTTCTGAACCAGCAGCCACCACGGAGGAGACAGTAGCAGAGGACCTAACCTCCGTGACTCCTGGAGGAAGACTGACCACTTCAGCAGGACTCAGAGTGCCAAGGCAGGTTCGTGGGTAAAGGACGACTTCATTGGTTCCGACATTGACTACAGGGATGTAGGCTGTACCTTGTACCGCCTGAACAAAACAAGGGGAAGCCAGCAGCCCAGCTGGCAAGCCAGACGCTGGGGGCTCAAAAAGCAGAGACTGACCGGAGAACTGTTCAGGGCAAGTGCTAGCCACCACCTTCATGACACCACCAGGGACTCGCACCACTCGGGAGCCTCGAACCCTGGCAGCACCGGTGGGTGGAACATGGTGCCGAGTAGTGACCTGATGACATTGCTGCAAGGCCTCAATGACGGGACCAGGAGACTGTGTGACTGCAGGCAGGTCAAAGAACGAAAGGCCATGTGCGCTGAAGAGTTCTCTGTAGCAGCGGCGAATGACATTCATCCCGAGAATCCCAGGAACAGAAGATTCAGTGCTGACAGGGTCCTTCACCACCAGAATACCACAGCGGGGGATCTTCTTACCACAAAGGATGACATCCAGTTCTAGGTAACCAAGGTAGGGAATGGCAAGACCATTAGCGGCCCGGAGCTGCAACCAATGGCATGACTGGAGGCGGTCACTCCCCCAAGGTGCAAAGTGCTCAAGAAAGAAGCTCTCTCTGACTGTGGACACCATTGACCCGGTGTCCACCAAGCAGGAAACAGTGACTCCGCTCATGACCACATCAATATTTGGGCAAAATGCCATTAACCTGGTTGCAGCTGCTACCTGTGAGCCTTCTAACTCCCCATCTGAACTGTGACTCTGCAGCTCAGTGGGTGCTAGTTTTCCGGATGGTGAGAGGAATTGGTGGGCCTGGCCACAGTAGAAGACCGACTAGCAGCAGGGCCAGCACGAGCCCGTTCACCTTCACAGTCCCTGGCGAAGTGACCAGGCTGACGGCAACGAAGGCAAATCACAGGGCCATTACGTTGGGGTCGAGCTGGTGGCATGGAAGTCTGCATAGAAGCGACAGTACGGGTGAGTTGATTGAGCTGTTCCTGTTGACGCTTCAACAGCTCTTTCAACTCACCAAGCTCGGAACCATGTGGAGAAGCAGGAAGAGCCGGCCGAGAACTGCCCTGCACCCCATACTGCAGGCCATACATGGATGGAAGGGAGTGACTGCGTTCCCTTGCACCTCCCGGGAACCCCTCCCTCTCCCACCGCATACCTTCCCCACGTACCTCCAACAATGTAGCAGTGGGTTGACGGCGAACAAACTGTTTCAGCTCCCGGCGAAGAGCGCTGTCCAGGACATGTTCCACGAACTGATCGCGAAGCAGGACCTCTGAATTAAGCAACCCATCAGGTGCACGTTGCTTCACCTGCTCCATGAGAGCCATCAGGGCCAAAGAAAACTCCAACAATGTTTCCCCCTCCTGCTGCTTCCTGGAAAAGAAGGCCTGTTGCAAGGTTACGTATGATCTGGCACAACCATACAATTCTTTCAAGATGGCTAGGACGCTAGCAGGGTTGCTTCTCTCAGCACTAGTGCGATACTTAATTTCTTCCCTAGCCTCACCCCCGAGGTGGTCGAATATGAAGAAAGCCTGGTCGACCATGGACAAGTGGCGGGCACGCATGCACGCCTGGATCTCTTCCACCCACTCAGTTATGCCAACGCCAGTCTTACCGTTAAACAGGGGGCATCTACGGTCTCTAGGGATCACTACCAGCCGCTCTGTGACAGCAGCTGCAGCGCCTGCCGGTGGGGCATGGACAGCTGGACCAGGGGAGGCCAACGAAGCCCCACCAGAGCCCCCCGGGGAAGCAGCACCTTCCCGACAAAGCCGCTCGTTGTCCGCCCTAAGCTGCAAAACCAACTCCCTTAGCTCCTGCACCTCCTCTTCCATGTTATCTAATAAGAGAAGTGCACAGTATGGGAAAAAGAAAAAAAAAACTACTGGATTAGACGCTGCTGTTTTTTTTTTTTTTTTGTTTGTTTTTTTTTTTGGCTCCACCTACAAATCAATAATACTGATGAAAAGAGGAAAAGAATAAATCTAAATAAAAAAACAAAACACGTCCCTGCCCCTTTAAATGTGGTGATCCTGCCGACAACGCCAAGTTTGTGGCGAGGTGGAAGCTAGGGGTGAGTGTTGCCGAACAACGCCACCTGGGGAATTTCGCCACAGGAAGTAGTTACTGTTTTACTAGGAGACTATAAGGTCACAGGTTCGTAAATCACCACTGGGCAGGAGACAGTGTTCAAAATATAGAAATACTTTTATTGTACAATGGGTTTTTTTTTAGTTTCAAAATTTAACAAGCCATCTCACATTAATCACTGGGCCACAAAAAGGGGATGGACAGAGCTGGGCTTGCCACGGCGGCCTGAAACCAAAGAGGAGGGAGAAACAAACCAAAATAATAATATCACCCGTGACACTGCACACCCACGCAACTGAGAAGTGAAGAACCCGCCACCAGGGATTGGGTCGCCGCTCTGAGCTCCAGCACCTGTCCACAAGGAGAGAGGGAAAATTAAAATGGCCTCACAGTCTGGCTGGTATCTCTCACACACACACACAGACACACACACACACACACACACACCAACAATAAAGTATTATAAAAAAAGGAACCCAAAATAACCAATTAAATCTTCAAATACAATTAAACAAAAACGATGAAAAATAATACAAAGAAACTCAAATTTACACTTAACAATAAACAAATTAATAAATCAAGCTTTTCCTCAAATCAATAAACCCATGCAGCAGCCCCCAGAGAGCCCAGCGTTAGGGCTCTGATGACAGCTCTGTGAGGGGGATGCTGGACCCAACCTCAATTCAGAAAACCCCCAAAAAAAGAAAACAACAAAAATAATTTCTTTTAAATGACACCAAAACAGCTGCCTAAAATCAGCAGCAGCCAAACAATGGAGCCACACAAAACAGCAGCGTCGTCCAGGGAGCCGTGGCGATGAATGAATGTTTAAATGGACCTCACCGGCGCAGTGTCACAGCAGGCCAGGTAGCAGAGTTATTACACGGCTTCTGCCTGATCCAAACTGTGGCACAGAATGTTAATAATTAGCCGGGGGTCGAGCAGCGGTTAGAAGGGAAAGAGGAGGACGGACAACGCCGACTTACCACGAGGACGCACAACCACACCCAGGAGGGCTTCCAGCGGAGCAACGCGGGCCCCACGGCAACAGCAGCCTGCCACACTACAGCAACAAAAAGGAGAACCGTGTCACCGATGCGCCCTGCGGCACACTAAGTGGGAAGGAGGACAGCGGTGCGCATACCTGTTGTGCAACGAGAGGAAACGTGCGCCAAGATGATCCGCCACGCCGAACCGGGCTCCACCACACTCCGACACGCCACAAAGGCTCAAACACCTGCACCAGCTCTGCCACGCCGGGCCACAGCCACCACGGAGGATGAGCAGAACCGGAAAGGAGAAAGGGATCGCAGGTGTGACCAGGCCAGTATAAATAAGCGCGCAGCGCCGCCCATCAATCAGTGCGTCAATCCACACCTTAGGTGGATGGAGCGAGGAGGAGGGGGGGGCATGTGGGAAAAGATGAGACCGTCCTGCCACATATGGAAATGTATATATTAAGTCAGCTCTGACCAACTGGCAAATAAATTCAGTTTTAGTGCTCCATACGGGCCTGTCCTCTAGCTAAACTTTAACGTACACACATAGAGCTGTTTAATTGCTCCTGGGCCCATAGTTATGTAAACATCACATTGGCCACATCTCTTCCCTCAAGTAAGGGAACACAAACTACCCCTATTAAAGCTTAGCTCTGAATGTGTAACTGTGCAGACACCTCACTGGTAAGGGAATTCGAAGAAATATGCCTACCATTGAAGAATGTATTAATGGACAGACACATGTTCAACACAACGGATCAAATACCACCTGAAACAGTACAATCATAGGTAGCCATGTTGAAGGCGCTAGCCAAAAAATGTGAGTTTGGTGGGCTACATGATGAACTGATTAGAGATCGATTAGTGTGTAGTATCCAGAAAGATGATCTCCACTCACAGCTGGTCAAAGAAAAGAAATAATGAACTCAGCCATTGAAATCTGCATTCTACATGAACAATTTGAAAACGGCAACAAGGAGCAGTTACTGTGCTCAACGAGCAGCAGGTGCTGCCGTGAGTCCCTCCCCCGTCCAAAAGCACTCACAGGCGGTCAGTCTCTCAGTACCTCGCGCAGCAGTCCAGCCTGCAGACAGAACAGAGAGGAGACACACACCACTCCACGTCCAGGCTGCAAATGAATCGCGGATGCGCATTGCTAATTTATTTAATTAAAAAAATCAAGGAAAAAGACGTGACCACTGAAGCTGCATGTTTTTCTTCTTCGCCTTTTTCACATATTGTGCTGCTTTCTGTCAGTCAATATCACATTGAGGATCGCCATGGCTCCGGTGCAGCAAAAGAAAAAGTACGACTTGAAATTCAAACTTTCTGTCGTAAAATATGCAGAGGAAAACTCGGGAGAAGCAGCCACTAGATGTTTCTCTGTCGACCAGAAGAGAGGGAGAGATTGGTGAAAAAATCAAACTGAGCTTCAGCGTCTGTCCAAGGAGGACAGCAACAGGGCCAGGCTGCCTGGTGGAGGGAGGAAGAAGGCTAGCGAGGAGCTTGAGATAAACATGCGGGAATGAGTTATCAGCAAACGGGCACGCCACGTTTGTAGCGTTTTCAAACCCCGGATTTTTGAGAGGAAGGAATTAAACGCCTGTCCCAAATTGCCGCCTGGTCTGTTAAGTGATTGAAACAAATAAACGCCCCGGCCATTATTTGGTACTTTACGGTATGATAACTCTCCTGGCTGGGGATAGAGACACGCATCACAGTGCTCAGCTGCAGACACAGCAGAGAGGTGACGAGACGCGACTCATCATGACTGACAGGCATCAAGGCCACTCAGCGTTACCTTACTGACCCACCCCCAGCTATTTCATTCACCAAAACAGGGCCTGTGGCAATTCTGGAGGGGGGGGGGCCCAACTGCAATGAACCAGCTTTGTGGGGGCCCAGCTTGCAGAAGGTTGAGAACCCCTGGTATAGAGCAATGTAACGTGCAATGGTGACCACATGAATTTCCCACCTGTGGGACAATAAAGTTTACCTTAGTCTTAACCTTAACCGAGTTCACCAGCCAAAACTCCAACCCATGCAAGGCAGATACATGCACAAAATAAGTGAGCTTGATAGACAAATTACATGGGAACCAACAGGGACATTTTTTTGTGAGAGTTTAGAGATGCCTGCCGAGAAACATGAGATATTCACTATCCTGTCCACACTGATCACTATAATAAGCAACTGAAGGTCAAGATTGACATTGGAGCCAAATGCAATGTAACATCCAGAGCTCTCCTACAGCGCATTGACCCAAATGCTCACATTGACCAAAGTCACATAGTCAACCTCGCCAATAGTGGTCATATAATCAGGACTGTTGGAGTGATGTACTTCACATGTGGGATCCTGCAGTCCACGTTGTAGACAGTGATGTTAAACTGCTATTGGGTGTCACCAGCAGTGTCAGGCTGTCAGGAGTTTGCTCATACAAGGGACTTCAGCCATGTCAACAGCAGCACTACCCCAATCAAATGAGAGGGCATGCACTTTATCCAACACTTGTTGGATAAATGTGTATGAGATGGAACAAACATAAAGTACATGCTGCTATCCTTTACCTCCAAAACACAGCAAAGGATGGGCTGCCATCACCAGCTCAGCGTTTGCTTTGTTGGCGCACCAAGGCACTTATCCCCATGGCCAAAGCCATTTACTTGCCCAAGGTGAAAATATAGATCCAGGCGACTCTAACACAGGCCAGACAGAGAAGAAAGACTCACTATGTCAGGTCAGCCAGACCGCTGCAAACAGGACAAGTTGTGAGGATGCAAATAGCTAGAGGATTTGACGGCCTAGCGACAGCTCTAGGCTGGGCACCACAGCCCAATGGCAACCAGATCAAGGCTGGAGAGGCCACATACACTATGTTAGGAACAAGCGCCACCTCCTTTAAGAGCAACATCCCTCCTACCATAGCAGAGACCTCAACCACCACCATAAAGCCCCTGTTGGTTCCTCAGCACAGCACTGTTGGTCCATCAGCAGCACAAGCACAAGAACCTGTGGTCATCATTCACTCAGGAACTCCCTTTACCAAGACTACACCATGTGTGTAAAAAAGTTTACACATACACAAGCCATAGCAGTTACATATGTTGCCCTTAGTTTTTACAGGCTCTTTGTCATTAAGAATGGGGATGTAGAGTGTGTTGTAGAGCGTAGAGTGTGTGGGTCATCTCTTGCTAACCTGGATGCCCTGGCAACCATCCTGTTTGGCAAGAGATGACGTGTTAATGTCAAGGGCATCATGGGTAAAGGACACGGCATGTGTACAAAGGCTAAGGCCATGGCTAATAAAGTTTACCCCATGGCTACACAGCACGTTGAGCGTCTGTAAATCATTGTGCACATATCTACAAGTTTGACATCAAGTTGATAATGTAATGCATATCAACTGCATAGTATGCAGCTTCTGTATACCAGAGAAATACCCAGATATAGACTACATTCACTTTCCGGATATGCGGCCAGATCTTACTACATACACCCAATCGTCCCAGAATGCATTGTGCTTGTTCAGACTGTGTGATGGCAGATTACAGTTCAGGCACCATTGTTTCATTTACATATTTTACATATTTATTGTTAACTTCATTTCTGACAATACTTTACTTTTGTGTGGGTTTTGCAAAACATGTGCAGTTTTACAAAAGTGATGGTGAATTTAAAATATGCTCCAGAGTTTTCGGAGTTGAGTAACCTTCATTAGTTTCAACAGGGTTAGCTCCGTAGCTAGCTAGCCAACTCACTGCCTCACTGGTCATCTTACAGACCCTCGTTCACTGGTCACACAGACCATTGAAGCCAACGCAGTTGATAGAGGCAGTAAATTAGCACGTAATTCTGATCACAGCCTTTGAAACGTAGAGCCACTGACCAGGCCACTGTATTTGACGCTTTAGGAGTGAGACGGTAATGCTAGGGGTAGGCAGATTGATTCAGATATCGATAGTATCGATACCAAGGTAGAGTACTGGTATCGGATTGATACTAGCGTGATGAGATCGATATTTTTGTTGCAGTTTCTCTTCTATAAGTTCAGCATAACACATATTTTTTCACAGAGTTTGTGTGAGCGCAGCGGCTCTCTTACTGTGCGTTCAGACCGAAAGCGCACAAAGAGGGAAATACGCCTTGTCCGCCTTAAGACTTAAGTCGCTTTTGTCACCCTGTTCATTCTTGCTTCTAAATTTAAAGGGCCCACATGCCACTCGCGTTAAACACCACCACGCAACTACTGCTGTAGCACAGCCCATCCATTTACCGACATCGTTGATCACGGAAAGTTACTTGATGGAAGGTTACTTGATAAAGTCATTAAATAGCATGCTAGCACGCCATGTTGCAACGCTAGTATGCAATAATTTCTCTCCTTTCTTACAAACATATTACACAATTAAAAGCTCACCAGGCAAACCAATGATTCTATGCCCGAGCCGGGCCCTGACGGGTCGGGTCGGTCCTTGATCAAGAATTTGTGTGTGTTTTTTTTTTTAATAACTCAAAATAATGACTGTATTTCTAGATACATTGCCTCCACATTGTTTGTGTTTGTGTCGCTGCATGGTCTAACACATGAGTGTCCTCATGCTGAAAACGTGACTTGTCGCATACCTGACATCACTCCCCGAGACGCAAGAATAAAGCAAAAATATGTATTTTTACAAAGGAAAATGACAAAAGTAATAGTAACGCACAGTGACTTGATTAAGTACTTTAATCTGATTACTGGTTTGGAAGTAGTAACACATTAGATTACTCGTTACTGAGAAAAGTGTTCAGCTCATGTGTGTCTTTGTCGAGTGCGTTAAGTGCGGCACTTGTTACATTATTCATTAAGATAATTCTAAACATTTCTGTAGTTCAAACAACTCAGAATTGTAGTTGAGAACATCAGTTTTAACAGCCCACTTATTAACAAATTGTCAGGTTTAAATTGGGCTTGGGCTCATAATTACAGTTAATGTGTCGTGCTGGGCCGGGCTCGGACACAACATGCACAGGCTCGGGTCCGGTCGGGCTTGATTTTGTGGGCCTGATCTAAGCTCTAATCCCTATATGTGAACAGGGTCAAATCGTAGAGGACCGGGTGTTCTGCTACGGCAGCAATCAACATTTCCAGTGCCATCTCGGAACAAATGTTTGGTAGGAACCAAAATTTTGCAGGTTGTTCTCTGGGACCAACCTGACCAAGGGACAACAGCAGAACGAGACATCCCCATTGGTTATCGCGTGGCTTTTCCACCTTGACGTGTCAAAGCTCATTACATAATGTTGGAGGATTTTAAACTTTTTTTCCCCTCCTAATCTGCCTATTCCACCCGCCTCCGCCTTTTCCACTTTTCCCTCCTTCTCCCCCTTGGCTCCCAACAGAAAGTGAATGACTTCCGAGATCATTTTCCTCTTTATGCGCCTTTGGTCGGAACGTACGGTTAGTCCTCAATCCGCTCACTCAGGTTCACTGTGCCCCTCCCCTCCCCCTCCCCTCTTGCGCTGCCTGACAGAGCAGAGACGGAATGGTGACGGTTCCTGAAGTTTGGTGCTGTTCTGAGCATTATTTGTGGCCATGAGTGGCTTTTTGATGGCAGTTTCTTGGTCGGAGGCATAGACTGCCGTGTATTGTTATCGTGCGGTCTTTTCTGAGGTTGCTAAAACGACATAAGCTAGCGATCGGAAAACTTGATCTCTCTTACTCGGTGTCATGGTGTGTTAGACCATGGAGTAAACTTACGCCGGAATATCTCTTTAACAACTCAACCCACACATGTAAGTTTGCCTCATGTTGTCCTACAAAGAGCACAAACCTGACTTGATGTCCTGTGTAATGCAAATACAAACAATGATGAGTTAAGAGGTTATCCGTGACGCACAATCACTGGGACAAAAAAGGCAAAAGTACAAAATTGCTGCAGGACCATGTGAACTGCAAACAGCCCTCTTCAGCACACACACACACACACACACACACACACACACACACAAAGCATTGAGGAGTATAATGGTGCATTGGAAAGGTTTTATGTATTACGACCTAATGCATCACACATGAAGAGGCTCTCCACTTCTCATCCTGCTTCCCCTCTCTTTTCCATTCCTCTCCACCCCTCGTTCTCTCCTCTCCCGTGTCATCATTTCTCCTCCTCTTCTATCTCCTGCATTTCCACCTCTCCTCTGCACCCTTTTCTATTTCTCCTCAATTTTTCTGTCATTTCCTATTTTTCTTTTCCCTTTCTTTCACTCCTATTTTTTCCATGTACTTCCTGTTCTTCTTCTTTGTGTGTTTCTCCCCTTTCCTCTTCATCCTTCGCAGGGCCGGCCCTGAGTAATTTGGTGCCCTAGGCAAAATCTCAGGCGGCACCCCCTTGCATCGCAGTCACTTTCACAATCAATTTTCATACACACACAGAAACTGCATGTATATATTCAAGATTTTATTTCTTTTAAGTCCAAAATATCACACCAAATAAAAACTGAGGAAAGAAACAAGTGATAGAAATACAATATAAATGAGGAATTGTGCAAAAATATTATCTCTCAGCCTCAGAAAGTGCCATCTCTCGCTTATCTATTGTCAGCCGCTTTGCAAAACGACCTTCAACTCCTTCCATGTTGCCATGTGGGTATTGTGCTCCCGGCTATCCTCACGAACCTTCAGCAAGTGGCTTGCATTTTTCCAGTCCTTTAGTCCTTCCTTATTAAGTCTGTATTCTTTTGGAGAAAACATTTAGCAGCGGAAGCAGTTTAAGCTGTCATTTCTGTTTGAGTACATCAGCCAGCTTCTTTTGATTTTTTCAGCATTGACTAAGACTCTGTTACAAAAGTCATGTTGACACTCTCCCATCTTTGTTTTGGGGAAATGTGTAATTGTTTTTTTATTTGAAATGGTCTTCTGTGAACTAGCTCTCATCTCACTTTGTCAGTTAGTAGAGATGGCTCTGTGTCACTCTGCTGTGCTGAGGTAGAGGGACAGGAGCACCTGATGCTGTGTCACTGGGCTGGTGGTGAAATATGTTAAAGTGCATCTGAGGAGAGAAGAGAAGTATATGTGACCACTGCATCTCTGTCTGTCTGTCTGTCTGTGTGTGTATGTGTGTGTTCCTCAAATATCTCTGCGGATCAGGATCAGACTGACCTGAGAGTTTCAACATGGCTGCTGCATGGTTCAAGGGTGTGCTATTTCGCATTTGTTTGGACTGCAATGATACTGTTAATAAATTATTTCATAAATTCTTTACAAATTCCACGAGCATTGTCCACCGGAGCCACTACAGTCACGTGCGCACCAGAGCCAATCACTGCACACCGTAGCCACGCGCGCACCAGAGCCAATCACTGCAGAGCCCACCGCGACCCCCCACCTTAAGAAACAAGCAGATTTATACCTGCAGTGGCGCGAGCTGGACCGGGATTTTGCCGGCGGTACGGTCCCGTTCTGTTCTGTGCATCTAAACTGACTGTTGTGGATTAATGAGATTAAACGAGTCCGGACTGAGTCTGTTCGGGTCTGAGGAGATCCGGAGACGTGCGGACAACAAAGTGGAATCGGAATCTGTGGATGTTCGAGTGTAGCTAGCCGCTAGCTAGCAGCTAGCTGCTAGCCGTTAGCTACACGGCCCACCTCCCGAGGCGTCGGACCGGAAGCATCGGCACGTCCAAAACCGGACCTAGGGTAAATAATGTCCGCCACGCTTTTTCGCGAACATCGCCGTCACGTTTGCTTTGTGTCTGGTGCAGGAAGAAATGGTAAAAACGGCCTTTTGTCACGAAAGTGTCCAAGCAGCAAGTTTGGTTATTGAGGAACAGGAAGTTGTGGGAGGGACCTACACACTAAAAAATGCTGGGTTATTTCATCAACCCAACTGCTGGGTTATGAAATGTGTAACCCCTTTTGGGTCATTATATGGGTTTTGGGTTATTATTTGGGTTATTTTGTGCAACCCATGCATTGGGTTAAATACAGTTGGGTTATCTACAGTCTATGGTTAAAATCCATCAACCCAACAAACATCAGTTGACCCAGCACTTGGGATGTTTATGCTTTGAACGTCAACACATCATCACGCCGACTTGTCCCGTCCTCCACCACGAAGCACCGAGCGGCAACCCGACAGATCATCCTCGCCGCTGCGAGCCAAGTTGAAGGTTTGTACACACTACATATCTTATTCACATTGTCCGTCTTGCGTTACGTATTTAAGTAGTATCTTTATATTGTCGTTATCATGGAAGCACACACGGATGCAGTTCATCTGTTTGGTTTTAGCCATTCACCAAATGAATTAGTGAAACATCCATAATGCCCACGGGCTTTTGGTCATGTTTATTGAGTTAGCCAGCTAGCTCGCTGGTTCGCTAGCCTGGCAGCCGGCAGCTAGCGGGCTAATTATCTGGCTGGTTTGCTCGCCAGCGCGGTACTTCGCCAGCTAGCCGGTTTGCTGGGTACGCACGAGCTAACTAACAGGCTACTTCAACGGTCGTTGCTTTGCTAGCATACATGTAAACCGCCAGCTAACGTTAGCCGATTCGCTGGGTGCGCGCGAGCTAGCTAACAGGCTAGTTCAACGGTTGTCACTTCATGTAAACCACCAGCTAGCGCTGGGTGCGCGCGAGCTAAGTAACAGGTTAGTTCATCTGTAGTTGCATTGCTAGAATACAAGTAAGTTAGCAAAGCAACAACCGTTGAACTAGCCTGTTAGTTAGCTCGCGCGCACCCAGCGCTAGCTGGTGGTTTACATGAAGCGACGACCGTTGAACTAGCCTGTTAGTTAGCTCACGTGCACTCAGCGAATCGGCTCGAATCAAACCAGCCGGATAATTAGCCCGCTAGCTGCCGGCTGCCAGGCTAGCGAACCAGCAAGCTAGCTGGCTAACGCAATAAACATGACCAAAAGCCCGCGGGCATTATGGAAGCTTCACTAATTCATTTGGTAAATTGCTAAAACCAAACAGATTAACTGCATCCGTGTGTGCTTCCATGATAACGACAATATAAAGATACTACTGTAATAAGTAACGCAAGACGGCCAATGTGAAACCTTCAACTTGGCTCGCCGCGACGAGAATGATCTGTCGGGTTGCCGCTCGGTGCTTCGTGGTGGGTGACGGGAGAAGTTGACGTGATGACGTGTGGACGTTCAAAGCATAAACATCCCAAGTGCTGGGTCAACTGATGTTTGTTAGGTTGATGGAATTATTATGCAAATTATACTTTATATAATATTCCACCCAAATGCTGATTCATAGACACTGCAATGGAATAAGTTAGTTACATTACAAACCTTCTTCAATACATCCAATATTTGCACAATATTTAACCAATTCATATAGTAGAATTAACCCAGTGTTTTCATTAATTTAACCCATTATTTGAGTATAACAATTAACCAATTCATATGGTAGAATTTACCCAGATTAGCAGTTAATTTGACCCAGCATTTGGGTAGAATATATAACAAATATGTGTGGTTGAAACAACCCAGATTAGCAGTTAATTTGACCCAGCATTTGGGTAGAATATTTAACTCATCTGTTGGGTTAAAATAGACCAACCCATCTTGCTGGGTCAAATTAACTAATGCTGGGCCGGTGCTATAATGACCCAGCGGTTTGGTTATAAAACAGCCCAAATTGGGTTATTTTTAACCCAACTGTTTTTAGTGTGTAGGCGGATGATTGACATGCAACGACGGTTGGTGTGTGTGAGAGTTGAGAGATTTGTGACATTTAGCGTGTTTGGAGTGTGTAGTTAGTGTGTTATGTAGTGTTTGGTGTAGTGTGTTAAGTGTGTAGTGGAGTCGTTTTTTTGTTTAATGAGTCAGAATAATGAGGAGAAGCTGAATGTGGAGCAGGCAGTCCAGCTATTTATTCAGCTGGAAGGAGCACAGGCAGACCTGAGCATTGCCTGCATTTAAATGTAAATAGTTACATATAACTTTGTAAATGTTTTAAATGTATTCACAAATTTAGATAAACAACAATTTATATTTGCATTATAAGTAAAAAAACAAACAAAAAAAATGGTTTGTTAAACATATTTGTGGTTTTCACAGTAAAAAAATCGAACTTTTTCTACTCGGATTTCATGTTTTTTTTTGTGATTTTAGGTCCATTGTGTTAATACAGTATGTAAAAATAAAAAAAATAACTGTACAGTCACACATGTGAGGTTGTGCTGAAAATAATGACACCAAGTAAATAGCTTTTAAGATGAAATATAATGGCAAAATCAAAATTATAGCTGCTGCGCAGCGATGGGTCTGGTCCGGGCTATTTTTTGGCAAAATTAGGCAATTCTGAGCAACAAACAGGAGAATAGGAAGACAAGACAGTTGACAACAATGTTCACTTTGGACGACTTGAGGCATGAACTGACAACTTCTGGAACCAAAGACTGTCATCTATCGCTCTGAGCTAATTGGCAAGTGGCATTATAACAGTGGCTTGACAAATTGATTAAGCCATTCACTGTTGTACAGGCAGATTTGAAACCACTGTAAAAAAATTCAGTTATCAAGACAAAAATCTGAAAATACACATATTGAGGACAACTGACATTTTGATCTGTCATCATCCTCATCATCACCCTTGCTGGGTCTCAAACACACAACCCTTGACACCAAGAACCAGCACCTAACTCGCTGAGCTAACTGGCTGGAAGTGAGACCAGCTGTGTAGCTGCATTTGTCGACTCAGGGACTCACTGTCCAGGCAACTGTTGTCAAGGAAGATTTTAAAAAATGGTCAAAATGTCAGAAATTCTGTTACCTAAACAAAAATCTGATAATACATAAATTGCATCTTGACAGCATGGAAATGTTGGCGATTTTTTTTTAACTCTAAGTGTTTTGCTTCATAAGAGAAAATCTGATGTTTAAAAATGCCAGTCTTACATTGACTCCAGTTGTTCCCATGAGAGCAGAATTCAAAATGTTCTCAAAAATTCAGTTTTTGAGATAAAATTCTGATATTGCCAAACTTCATCAACCATGACTCCAAAATATTCTCAATCTTTTTCAGGAAGATTGAAAATGTATTTAGCAAGAATTTGATAGTATATGTTTACAGTACTGTTTACGGTCAAACATTTTGATGCACTGTAGGCTTAATTTTTGATAAATCAAAAATCTGAGAAACAAGTTTTGTGGAGGGCGGTCTGAAGATGCTGTCTAGCAAGTTTGGTGACAATTGAGCAAAAATTGTGGGAGGAGATAGGTTTTATAAGTTTTACAGGTTTTGAAAAAAACTGAATGATTGACTTCATAATTTGTAATGAGTTTAAGTGGACTAAAGTTTCAGCAGTATTGGGGCTACAGTTTGGTGAAAGTTTCAAAACTGTAGCATGTACTGTTGATTTTGTAGGTATTTTTAAAATGTTTTAATTTAAACGCTTTGTTTTTTTATGTACTTGTACTTTTTTGAGTAATTTTTAAAATCAGTAATTTTACTTTTACTTAAGTACATATTGTTGGAAGTAATTTACTTCACTACATTTTAAATAGCTTCCGTTACAAAGTAAAAAGAATAAATAAATAAATAGATGAAGTTGCACTACGTCTGCGTGCCAGTAACTAACTGTCCATCTAGACAACTGCAGCGCCAGAAGGTCAGAAACGTCGAGACGTTGGTGCCACAGCACAGAGAAGCTAGCTAACAGATGATGGAGATGAGTGGATGGAGACAAGTGTATCGATGGAGAAGGGTCGTATTTGGGACACAGAGACACACACGGAGAACGTAAAGCCAATCCCTGGCCATACTTAAAGGACTTCTTTGAGTTCAAGTCCGTGAATGAAAACAATTTCATCATGCAATGTAAACTTTGTATGCCGAAAGAGACCCAGCTATCCACCTACAAAAACAATGTTTCCAACCTGCGCAAGCATGTACAGGTAAGATAACCTCACGTGAAGCTATATAACATTACATGCAGTTAATCACTTTACTCAGTCATGGTATGCTAACGTCAGTGTTAGCAGCCAGCTTTATAGTGCTAGTCAGCGGCGACGGATTCATTTTAGAGGTGGGGGGGCCGTGGGGATTCTTGTGCGGCTCTAAACTTTACTGAGTGTCGGTCAGTGTGCAAACTATACCGCGGCTTTTTTGTTTGTTGTTTTTTTTTTTTTGGGGGGGGGGACGCTTGCGCGTGCCTCAGAGCAAGGACTTACTCAAAACACATCCATTATTACAAGCCTGTACGTCTAAATGCCATATGTGAGCACATATAAGCACATATCACATCCAGCCTCCACACACGCATCAAATCTAAATCGAAACCAAAACATACCAGTCTGGCTACAAGGAATAAAGTCTGCATTAACATGCGCAAAATAACCTCTGAAATACTATAACACGCATCAACAGTGTCGGTACGAAAGAGCTGCAAACAGAATAAAACGTGTTGTTTTAATTTATATTATTAATTGTTAAAATAAAATGTTTGTGTTCTGAGTTTTCTCTATAAAAATCTTGTGTAAATGCAATAATTACGGTTTACTATATGCATGATATTAATATTGATAAATGTATAATTAAACTTGTTAAAATTTACATTTTAAAGTAAAGTAGGCTAATTCTATTCTATTTTTTTTTTTTCGTTTTTTAATAAAAATATCATGACACAATGAATGCATTCATCACTCATTCGGGTATTTACATGAGAGATTATAGAGTTTAAATCTAGCGGTCAAAATGACCGTTTACGGCTGTTCTAGCAGTGTTGGAGCTCAGGCCTATCTAGTGTTAAACATATTTATTTCTTTGCATAAGCAAAATACTTCTTGTTAATGAGGATCATCTCTCTCTCCGCTGTCCGCGGTGCTGAACCAAAGAAGCCCTGACGCATCACTACCTGCCAAGTCTAACGTAATAACTGCATTTGTGGGAAATCGCATGTTATGTTTGTAGTAGGCAGCAGCTACGTTTGTGGAAAATGGATTACATTTGTGGGTTTATTGGCTACATTAAATGCTGCAGATTTGTATTACCTTTTGTGGTTTATTACGATTGAGGACAGGGAGCATTACATGCTGCCTACCAGAGATCCGATCCTCAGCAACATCATACAACACAGTGCCAACAACAGTTTATACAGATTAGCCCTTACCGCTTGGCGCAAACTCTGTCTCAAACCGGTGTAAATGGATTCCGGATCTTTTTTCAGTTCTGTAATGTCTAATAATACATTGTCCACGTCTCCTTTCCCTCTTACATCACACATAATGAGGTATGCAAGGTATTCTCTCCACTGCTGGCTGGTCCAGTTAGCAGGGAGAGAGATGCAGGTGAAGTCACCATCATCAGCGGCCTCTGAGCTGTCTTTAACCAGCCTCTGTCAGCTCGTCCTGTATCATGGTCACCCCGGGCCCGGCTGTTGGCTGCCTTTCACCGGCAGCAGTCCCCGCAGGTCCGCAGGTGCAGCGGTGGTGTCGGTCCTCATCCTAGTGTAGCCGCCAGAGGAGGGCGGAGTTATAAATTAGGACAGGCAGATTTAAGGATGCCCTAATCAGGCAGATGGGTTGCTGTCTGTCTGGAGTCTCACCAGCTAATTTGCTGCAGGCTGGTGAGGAGCATTGTGAGGGCACTGCTGATTCTGTTAGGAGCTTTTCCGGGAGGTATGTTTATGTCTATGAATAAAAAGAGTGTCCACTGTTCACTCAGCAGGTTGTGTGTATATGTGCATATGTTAATGCTGACCATGTTGCATGTTTGTGGCCACTAAAACAGTTGCAGGAGGGAAGCGAGCCAATGAGTGTCGGGCAGATCAGTGTGTGCACCCTGTGACAGTCGTATGGTATGTGTTGCTTGCATTGTAGTTTGTGTTTTAATATTATAAGATGTTTTATAGCTTGTATGTTGTACTGCTGGCTTGCTATATGTTGTTGGTGAATAGTATTTGTTTTGTATTGTAGGTGCATGAGGAGCAGCGGTGTATGGCCTGACTGCTGTTCCTTTTCCTCTTCTTATTTGTTTGTTTGGTTGATGTGTTCAGTTGAGCAGCTATCGCTGAGCGGGATTGCGCTCCTTTGTATGGCCTTGTGTTAAGATAACACGAAGCTGAGCTGTTCAGCTGAGCCGTCATTTATTTTGTTTGTTTTGTTTGTTTTGACCACTCTCCCACCTATTGACCAGGTTAAGCAGTCAGCTTTAAGTCTCCAAGGGTGCTCAGCCTGCCTTAAACCAAGGGGCTTAGGGGTTTGCTGTGTACACCGGCAGGAGTTGTATTTTGAGTGTGTGCAGTGGTTATGGTTGCTCTGTAGAGGTGCCGTGTTATAGTTACTGCCAGGTGCGTGTGTAACATTATTAATCACTGTTTTGCTTATCCCCTCTCTCGCCTGCAGTAAGCCCGAGGGAGCCAGGCCGGCTGTGAACCTGATCTTTAGGGGAGATGTTTTAGTCATTGTTGCTCGCAACAATTCCTTTACATGTGCCAATAGCCTAACTTTTGTATGAATGAAGAAACACGTGCTGTTTTAAACGGTATACTGGAGTTCTGCCTCATTCTCCGAACCGAGGGTAACACTAGAATCTGCCGAAGAACTTGCCTCTTGCTGCTCCTCAGGGTTATTCGTCTTCGATCTCTTTTGAAATCCGAAATTTCCGGTTTCCCTGTTGTCTTTTAGACAAGATGACTGCAAAACATCGCATGCTCCAGCGCGTTTTTCGTTTGGTGAGGACAACAATTGCATGCAGGTCGGCATCTTTATTAAAGTGAAATAGTGATGCGCAAATCATACATTAAAAATAGCCTAATTTTACACATGGTCCATGATTATGACAATTCCAAAAAGCAAAAAACAAAACAAAAAGGAAATGCATGGGGAAAAAAATGCATTTTGCCAATATTTTAGAGACCCTGCAGTCATTGGGCTTGTGTGCATCTGTCTCTCTTTGAGCCCGTGAGCATGATAGAAAACTCTCCGCATCAGTGCTTATAGCCGGTTAAGGAGTCGGTCACAACACCGTGGACACGAAGAAGACAATGCAACCTATGAAAATATTTGTAACATTTTTTTTAACAATAATTGTTAAAAACTAAATAAACCAAAGCTAGCTTGGAGTTGTTTGGTCAGCTAGCTCACAACAAACCAAGCCCTAGCAACCGTTACCAAGAAATACCAACAGCAGCAGTCCAGCAGCAGCAGCAGCAGCAGCAGCAGCAGAGGCCCATGGCTCCTCCCACTGCCTGTACAGAGGCTATTCCTCTCCTCTACCCCCAAGAGGTTAAAAATGAAAGTGCCAGGAAGGCCTACAAACAAAAAGCGTTGAAGGAAAAACCTGAAACACTCTTTTCTGACCTATATAAGAGTGGAGATATCAGCAATCAGATCTTCCTAACAGACCAGCCACTAGCATGGCACTCCTCCATCAGTGCCCACTACCCCTCTGTGAAGAAAGAGGGGATATGTAACGGCTGGAAACTAAAAATCAGAGAGGTAAAAGATCCAGACTCCGTCATGATAACAGTCAACCTGTATAAGAACGGGACTGTCACGGTGCAGGGGAACCTCAAACAATTTGAGCTGGACTTTCCCCTTATAAAGGAAAGGGCCAAACAGGAGAAGTCCACCCCCACCGACAACAGCCATACTCTGCCAGCAACAGTCACCATCCCCACCACTGACTAGCCCCCTGAGGAGAGCGAGTCCACCAACCCAGAACAGGCCCAGGACCCCCAGCTGAACCACACCATCACTGATATGAAGGTGAAGTTCACAGAGTTGGAGAGAGAGCTGGTACAATTAAGAGAACTGCTCAGCCAACAGCCGACCCAGAACACCACAGGACACCAAGACTCCTGTATCATCAGCACAGAGCTGACCAAGCTTAGAGAGGACAGAGACAACTACAAGAGAGAGCTGACCACCCTGAGGACCGAGGTAAGAGAGCTGCAGCAAGATCGAGAGAACCACATGGTACTGCTGACAGCTCTGACAGAGGAGGTGAGGGAGCTGAGAGGAAAGAGAGAGAACTACAGGAGAGAGCTGACTGCTCTGTCAGAGGAGCTTCAGGAGAGAGAGAGAGCTGCACAGGCCGTGAAAGAGAAGCTGGACTCATACCCAGACCACAACCAGGACCCTGTGAGCCCCACTGCCAACAATCAGGACCCTGTGAGCCCAACTGAGAACAACCAAGACCCACCAACTCAACACCCTCCCTCTACCCCCAGCACCATCTCTAGCTCACAGTCTAACACCACACCCAGACCTCCTACCAACCCACAGATCAACACCACCCCTCATCCCTCTAGACCAGCACAGCAGAGAGAGAAGCCAGACATTGTCATCCTCATCGACTCCAATGGCAAATTCATAAATGAGAAGAAACTCTTCCCCACCCACACAGTGGCTAAAACCTGGTGTCCAAACACCCAACATGCCACGGACCTGCTGTCAGAGGAGCGGCTGGGATCTCCAAGCCACATCATCATCCACACTGGCTCAAACGACCTGAGGAGCCAGCAGGAGAGAGTGTCAGGGTCACTCAGAAGAGTGATAGAGAAAGCCTCCACCACCTTCCCCAACAGTAGAGTGGTCATATCAACCCTGCTACCAAGGAGAGACTTCCACCCTGACACCATCCACAGGATCAACAGCAGCATGTCCAGAGACTGTGTCCTAAGGCCCAACGTCCACCTGGCCCACCACCCCACCCTGGATGTCAACTGTCTCTACGACCATGTCCACCTGTTTAAAAACAAAGTCCCCATCTTCGCCCGGACACTGAAAGACGTCGCTCTCAACAGAGACCAATCCACACCCCACAGAAGGAGCAGCTCGACCCACAACCCCCTCAGACCAACAAGGCCCCCCACTGGACCACCAACCAGACAACCCCAATGGAGACCAGATCATCCTCACCTTCCTTCACACCATGTCCCACTAAGACCCCACCAGGGCAGCTATAATCCCTCTCAAACCAGACCAGAGCCACTCTTGCCCCCAAGGGTCCCACGCCAACCGCAGCAACAGGAGCTACACCCTGGCTCACTAAGCTATGCTCAGGCAGTGAGGAGAGCAGCAGGCCATATCCTCACCACCCCCCCTGCCCCTGAACCCACCCCCACACAACGAGCTGAGAGACATCCAGCAGATGCTCGGCCTGCTCTGCTCTCACCTGATAGGTCAGGTACCACAATAGGCAAATGTATTTATTTATTCATTTATCTTTTTATACATTTCTTTATTTATGTATTTATTTTTAAAAAGAAAAAAAACCAGTGTGTTCTGAAAAAAAAAAAAAAAAAATGTTATTTCATATTAATGGATTGAAACTGAAATTTGAAATTGATATTGATATAGTTAATGTGTTTTTGGTAGTTTATCTCATTTTAACACTGAATGCTTTTTGAGGGTTTTTTTCTTTGTTTAGATAAATGAAATCTAAATCACTCGTTATTTCATGTTGGAACATCCAGGGTCTGAGGTCCTCTGCTTTTGGCCTTAAGAGCAGAACCCCAGACTTCACCAGAGAGTTAGGAGATACAGATGTGTTAGTTTTGCAAGAGACTTGGAGTAGAGGAGACATGCCCACTGGTTGTCCCTTAGACTACAGAGAGATAGTGTTCCCATCCACCAAACTGAAAGGAGTAACCCAGGGCAGGGATTCAGGAGGAATGCTGATTTGGTATAAGGCAAACCTTGTACACTCAATACAGTTAATCAAAATAGGCGAATGTTCAATTTGGATCAAAATAAAAAGAGAAGTAGTTGCCACTGATAAAGACATATTCATGTGTGCAGCATACATCCCCCCATCAGACTCCCCTTACTACAATGAAAACTGTTTCTCCATTCTGGAAGATGAGATCAGTCACTACCAGGCCCAGGGAAGTGTACTGATCTGTGGGGACCTTAATGCCAGGACTGGTATAGAACCAGATTCTATTACCCCACAGGGAGACAAACATATACCTGGCCAAATCAGCATCCCCCTCCCTTCTTACCCCCACAGGAACAACTTTGACAAAACTGTCAACAAAAGCGGGCACCAACTGCTGCAGCTGTGTCGAACACTGGGTCTGTACATGGTTAACGGTCTGCTTCGAGGGGACTCCTATGGTCTCTACACACACAGCTCTCCTCTTGGCAACAGCACCGTAGACTATAGCATTACAGACCTGGACCCCTTCTGTCTGAGAGCATTCACAGTCAGCCCCCTCACACCCCTATCTGACCATAGTAAAATAACACTCTACATTAGAAAGACAGTAACAGACCCTCATGCAGCAGAACCCACTAAATTGAACTATACAAAACAATCTTATAGATGGACGACTAATAGCAAGGATGACTACCAGAAAGCAGTCAGACATCAAACAATTCAATCTCAATTAGACCATTTTCTTTCCACCTCATATCCCCACAGTGACAATGGCCTGAATCAGGCTTTACAGAGTCTGAACAACATATTTGACAATGCAGCACATTTATCCAACCTGAAAAAATGTCAACACCACAGATTAAAAATGTCAACCAGTGAAAAGTGGTTTGATACAGACTGCAGACATCTGAGAAAAACACTCAGGAGTTTATCAAATCAAAAACACAGAAAACCTGACAACCCTGAGCTCCGCCTCCATTATTGGGAGACACTAAAATTATACAGAAGAACACTCCGAACTAAAAAGCAGCAGCATGAACAGCATCAACTTGATGTAATCGAAGAGTCCATCGACTCAAATGATTTCTGGAAAAAATGGCACTCTTTCTGCAAACCACAGACGGAAGAATTGGCTATTCAAAATGGTGAAATATGGAAACAACACTTTGAAAACCTGTATAGCTCTATTACACTGAATTCGGCCCAAAATGATCTCCTCAACAAACTACGAACTCTAGAATCAGTCGTTAAAGACAGTCAAAACCCTTTAGACTACCAAATTACTGAAGAGGAGCTGCTGGCTAAAATCCAGGCCCTACAACCAGGGAAGGCCAGTGGTCCTGATGGCATTTTAAATGAAATGTTGAAATTTAGTGACCATAAATTCAACATCGCCATATTACAATTATTCAATCTGGTTCTAAACATTGGAAATTTCCCTGACATCTGAAGCAAAGGAATCATCACACCAATCTTTAAAAATGGAAATAAATTTGATCCAAACAGTTACAGAGGCATATGTGTCAGCAGCAACCTGGGGAAGTTATTCTGCAGCATCTTAAACAGCTGTCTGCAAAACTTCCTCAGTGAGCACAATGTCCTGAGCAAGAGTCAGATTGGTTTTACGCCACAACATCGAACTACAGACCACATCTACACCCTCCTCACCCTCATTAATGAACACCTCCACAAAAACAACAACAAAATTCACTCTTGTTTTGTAGATTTCAAAAAAGCATTTGACTCCATTTGGCATAACGGTCTGTTCCTGAAATTGACCAAATCCCTGGAAGAGTCAGAGATCCCTGGTGTCACCCTGTCTGACACAGAAATTAAATGCCTACTTTTTGCAGATGATGTAATACTGCTCGCTCCATCTAAAGAGGCATTACAACAACAACTGGATCATCCGCAAACCTTCTGTCAGACCTGGGCACTGACAGTCAATCTGGAAAAGACTCGAATTATGGTCTTCCAGAAACGACCCAGGTGTCAGGGAAACCCACACAGGTTCTTACTGGGCTCCACTGACATAGAACACACACACAGCTACACATATTTAGGACTAAAAATTACTTCAACAGGGAATTTCAATCTGGCCGTTAATGATCTCAGAGACAAAGGAAGAAGGGCTTTTTACGCTATAAAGAAGTCTTCAAAAATCGATATACCTGTTAGAATCTGGCTGAAAATATTCAAATCTATAATTGAACCAATCCTACTTTATGGCAGTGAAGTGTGGGGTCCTCTTGTAAACCAAGACTTTGAAAAATGGGACAAAAACCCAATGGAAACCCTGCACACTGAGATCTGTAAGAGCATCTTCAGAGTCCACAGGAACACCCCCAACAATGGATGCAGAGCTGAACTCGGCCAATTTCCCCTTTTAATTAGGATACAAAAAAGAGCAATCAAATTCTACAAACACCTAAAAGCTAGTGACCCAAACTCCTATCATTACAAAGCTCTCCATCTTCAAGAGGAGCAGATAGAGAGGAGTCCCCTCAGCCAGCTGGTCCTGAGGCTCACCTCCTCTAACAGCACCAGGCCTCAGGACCGCCCCCAAGGAATCTGGACCAACCAGATTATAGCTAAAGAGAAAGAAAATTACATTAACTATTGGACATCAGCACAAAAACTCAAAGCAAACTTCAATGTTATTCAGATCTAAACAGACAGTACACGCTGGCAGAGTACCTGACCACCGTGACTGATGGGAAACTGAGAAAGACTTTAACCATGTACAGACTCAGTGACCACAGCCTGGCCATAGAGACGGGCCGACACCGGCAGACCTGGCTGCCCAGAGAGGCCCGGCTGTGTCGGCTCTGTCCACACAGACAGCTGGAGACTGAGACACATTTCCTGCTACAGTGTAGCGCATATCAAGACATTAGAACAAAGTTCTTTAAACAAATTGAATGCAAACTCCAAGACTTTGATTCACTGTCTGACCAGATAAAAATGCAACATGTACTTGGAGAAAACAGTGTCAGCGCCATAGAAGCAGCCAGATATGTGAGAGCCTGTCACAGCCTGAGAGACGAGCAGCACAACAACACATGACAGCAGTTTGTCTCCTCACTCACCATTCACCTCCTCTACTCCATGTGGGCTTTGTGTTTGTTTGTTTGGAGTTTTTGCTCTTGATCTGTTTCTTTGTTGTTGTTTTTATTTGTATTTTTTTTTTTATTATTATTTTTTTTACATTTGACTCGCACCTTATTGAATTAATATATTCTTGTTAATTGTTTCTTTCCTTATTGATTCTGAACAAATGTTAATTACTTCTATGCCATTTTGCCATTCTGCCATTTCTTTTTTCTTTTTATTTATCTATCTATGTTATTCTATTTAATGAATTGTATCATCCTTGAAGCTTTGGCAATATTGTTCACCAAACATTCATGCCAATAAAGCACATTGAAATTGAAATTGAGAGAGAGAGAGAGAGAGAGAGAGAGAGAGAGAGAGAGAGAGAGAGAGAGAGAGAGAGAGAGAGAGAGAGAGAGAGAGAGAGAGAGATCTCTCTCAGTCACAGCCTTTCAGTACAGTCGGGTCCTGGCCTAATGGCATATAGTGATGTGCGCCGGTGGAACCAGGCGTCCGGGGCAGGGCCGTAAAGTGGGGGGCCAATGGCCCCCTGGCCCCCCCCCCTGTTCCGGCGCCCCTGGTGCTAGTTAACGTTAGCTAACTTGGTAGTTAGCTAGTAAGCTTTATTTTAAACAATCAAATCTGACTCATTCCTTAATTTCACACAAAATTATGCTAATATTGCTATGATATGTTTTGAAAATTGCTTATGCGTGCATTAACACTTTGAAAAATGCACCAAAAAGTTATAAAGTTTTGGCTAATAAAAAGCCTTTTAGTGTTGTTCTAATATTGGGTCTCTTTAAATTTAAATTAAAGAGTAAGGTGTAGACCTGCTCTATGTGCCTTGAGGTGACTGTTGTTGTGATTTGGCGCTATATAAATAAAGATTGATTGATTGATATATTGGTGAATTATTTTTATTCAGTAATCTTATATGCAGGATAAAACCAGGTGATCTGGGACCACACTTAAAGTCTGCCAGTGACCCATCCATGATATAGTCTACTCATTCTACATAACACTTTGAAAAATATGAATTAATCTATTAATATAAAACATATTTTAATTGTATGTTTAATGAAAACATGGTATTGATTATTTATATGATATTTGTTTTTTGTTCAGAGAGGAAACATCCATCAAACATGAAAGTCTACACTGACCTCATGGCAGCACGGAAGCAGACCCTAGAACCAGAAAAAAAACCCAAGCAAGTAAAAATATCCGACTTGGTGGCAGTGGGTGGAACCAAACGTGTGCCACATGCAAAGTTGAAAAGGTTCTGATTAACTTCATTTGTGAAGGCCTCTGTTCTTATACAGTGAGATGTGAATGGCAGCTCAGGTATGAATCAAGTCATGATTACTTTGCAAAATGTGGATTTATTTGTGCAGTTTTTGATACTGCACATGAGACCTGAATATGAGACAGGTGTGTCGGTGCATCTTGAAAACAATGATACTATATCTAATTATTATTTCTGACTCACCTGATGGTGCTGAGTCCTGAAAACCAGCTCCTGTTTAAACTAAACAGCAAGGTCATTGAGTAATTAAGGAGGAACTGTAATCTGGATCTGTGATCTATGTGTTTTCTTTAATAAAAAAAGTGAGTTTGAGCTTTGTGTTTTTGTACTTTTTTATTGCATGGGGACTAAGCAACTTTTACTCTGTGTACATTTTAAATTAGCTACTTTTTACTTTGAGCTTTTGGTTTGTAAGATGGCGCCGCGTGAGTTGCAGCCTGTTGCAGCAGCGCTCGCTCACTTTTGAGCTTTTTCCTCTTTTTATAGTTCTTCTTGTACTTTTTAACTATTCTTTTTACTTCTCTCTGGAGCATTCTCTCTGGGCAATATGGAGACCAGACTCGCTTCCTTCGTTCTGATCTTAATACTTCTTTTTTCACCGTTTTCCGCTGTGTCCGGGGAGCCTGTACGCAGCCCTATTGTTTACAGTAGGGATCAGCTGTTGGCCCTCAGTAGTGCCGCGGTGCAGCCGCACGAGCGGCCTGATGTCCCCCGCGGGCTAAGGAGGAAGAGACGCGGGTGCCGTTCCGGAGCTGTTCGTCATAGCAGGAGGACACGCTACAAGACCCGTCCTCCCGCCTGTCATCATCAGGAATGTAAGATCTCTCCCCAATAAGATGGACGAGCTAACCCGGCGCTGACCCGGCATCAGAGGGACTACCGCGAGTGCAGCATCATGGTGCTCACTGAGACGTGGCTAACGGAGCTGACCCCGGACATGGACGCTAATCTGGGCGGTTTTCAACTGCGACGGGCAGACAGGACGGCAGAGAGCTGTAAGAGGAAAGGAGGAGGGCTGGCTGTGTTTGTTAATAACAGATGGTGTAACTCTGGGAACATCACTGTTAAAGAACAGGTCTGCAGCAAGGACATCAAACTTTTAGCTGTTAGCATGAGGCCGTACTACCTCCCGAGGGAGTTTACACAGGTGATTGTGTTCGCTGTGTACACCCCCCCCCCCTCTGCTAATGCTGATGCAGCTTGTGATGTTCTTCACTCAGTCACAAGCTCACTGCAGACACAGCACCCACAGGCCCTCTTCCTCATCTCTGGGGACTTCAATCATGCCTCTCTGTCTTAGGTCAGGAAACAAGGAGGAGCTGAAGGCTGTGCAGAAGGAGCTGAGGAAGAAGATCTGAGAGGGGAAGAACAACTACAGGAGGAAGATGGAGAACCATCAGCGGAGTCTGGAAAAGCCTTAAAACAATCTCAGGGCAGTGGACTCCAGACTCCCAGGCTGCGGGGGATCAGACATGGGTGAACGACATGAACCTATTCTTCAATAGTTTGACTATCACCTCCAGCTCAACGCCGGGAAGAGCAAAGAGCTAGTGGTGGATTTCTGCAGGCACAGACAACCCTGCACACAGGTAAACATCCTGGGAACAGACATTGAGATGGTGACATCTTACAAGTACCTGGGAGTTCACCTGAACAAGAAACTGGATTGGACTGATCACACTGCAGCTACATATAAGAAAGGTCAGAGCAGACTCTATCTGCTGAGGAAGCTCAGGTCCTTTGGAGTGCAGGGGGCACTCCTCACCTCTTTCTATGACTAGCATCAGCCATTTTGCCGTAGTCTGCTGGAGCAGCAGCATCTCTGCAGCAGACAGGAGGAGACTTGATAAACTTATCAAGAAGGCCAGCTCCACCCTGGGATGCCCTCTTGACTCAGTGCAGGTGATGAACAAGCTGTCATTGCTGCTGATGCAGGAGTCCCACCCCCTGCAGGTCACTCTCACAGCACTGGGCAGCTCATTCAGCGACAGACTGATACACCCCAAGTGTGTGAAGGAGAGGTATCGCAGGTCCTTCCTTCCTGCTGCTGTCAGACTGTTCAACCAGCACTGCTCCATATAGACCTCACCCTGTACTCTGCACTGTGCAATAAGTCTGTACAAGCTCATTTCAATGACCATATTTATTATCTATATTTAAAATCTGTATATAAAAATGTGTTGCTCATTTTTGCACTATATCATGTAAATATGTGTATACGTGGATTGTATTTTCATTCCTTTTTAATTATTTTGTATATTTTGCTATTGCTCTGTTCTTGTAATATTCTGCTGCTGCAACAAACAAATTTCCTCGCCTGCAGGCCATTAAAGGATTTCTGATTCTGATTCTGATTACTTGAGTAGATTTTTACACCAGTACTTTTACTTTTACCTGAGTAAAATTTCATCAAGGTAACAGTACTTTTACTTGAGTAGATTTTTTTGGTACTCTTTCCACCCCTGCCTATTACAAAGGGGATGGAAAACTAATAGCATTTTAACTAACATACAAGCAGGAAAGACATCTGTAAATAACACCTGAACAGGCCTTATGTTAACTTTCCAAACGACCCTGATGAATTTAAGTAGAGTAACATTAACACACGTTGACTCAGCTATTTATTGATTATTAAACGATGCTGTAATCCGAAGTAAGCTAGCAAGCTAACACTCTGCTCCAACAACGATCATTAAACTATTAATTTCATTCACTTCATCACATTGACGTTACTGTACCTCTATCTTCTTCACTTTTTTCTTCCTCTTCTTTCCGTCATTTCCTTCACTGGGCGCCGGATGGTTTCAGTCTTTTGGACCTTGTGGTTCTGCTACAGCATCAGTAAATCTCTCTCTTGGTCTTGGGTCTCGGTCCGGTCAGATTCAGGCAGCTCGCCTCTCGACCCCGCCCCCCCACACAGAGGGCAGGTAGAGTGCCACGAGCCAGAACCCAGAAAAAAGGTCTCTCCGTTATTTAATAGTCCTTGCCATGACGTTATATTGCTGTGGGCTTATATAATATTTCAAAATAATAGTAGTAATGGCACTGATAAAAAATATATATTCTTTAAATTTGTATTATTATTATTTTTTTCTCCCCCCTTTCTCGATGCCCCCGCAGATGAAGGCGCCCCTAGCATTTGCCTATACTGCCAATGCCCAGGGCCGGCTCTGATCTTTCTCTCCAACGTTTTACATTTGCTCCTCCATTCTCCTATTCTCCCACCTCTCCTACAATTTCTCCCCCTTGTAATCGCTCCTCAACTTTCTTGCTCTTTCCCTTTACCTCCTACCACTGCTCATCTCCTTTTCATATCTCCTCTTCCATACTCTTTCTTAATCAACTTTCCATTTTCTCCCTCTTTTCTCTTCTCTTACCATCAGCTGCCCTGCTCTCTCTTTCTCTTTATCCCTCTCTGTACTGTTTTAATGGTCTTTGTTCTTTTTTCTATTCTTTCATATCTCCTTTTTTATCCTGCTCTTCCTCTCCCGTTCCCTTACTTGCATTTGCTCCTCTTTAAAAAAAAAAATCCTTTTCTTCTTCTTTACACCTCTTCTTTTTCCTTACCGTCTTTCTTTTCTCCTTTCAAAGTTCCCCTCACCTCACTTCTTTCTATTTCACCACTCCTCTTTCCGTTTTTTCCTTTTGTCCTCTCATGTCCTCCTTTTTCTTGCTAACTTTTATCTTTCCCTCCCCCTTTCCTCCTTCCTTCTTTCATGCTTTTCATTTCTCCCCACTTCACATCTCCTCTCCTAATGCTGCCTCTTTCTTTTTTTTCTTCTCCCCCTCTACACTCCCCCTCATCACACTCTCCTCTCCTCTCCTGTTTCCTCTCCTCTCTTCTTACTTCCTCCACACTCCTACGCTCTTTTTTCTTGACAGGTTGACAAAGATAACTCATATCATCCTAAAATGATCACACAAACACATGCATAAGCACACGCAGACACACACACACACGCACACACACACACACACACACACATACACACACACACACGTAAAGACATCTACAAATGCCCCCTCAGTCCCACCCACTCTGAGTATCTGACGTCTCTGATGAATGTGTGAACTCTGATCTCCAGTCCTCCTGATGCACTAACAAGTTCACCTTTGATTATCTTTGGTGATGATTAGTGCTGAAATTAGACACACAGATACATGTGTACACACAGACAGAAACACACACACACATTTCTACACAAAAAGTCAAAAAAGTTCACTTTTAATAACCACTGCTGCTGATGAATGTAAAATAGACCTGCCAACCCCCTGCCTAGCACACATACACACACACACACACACACACACACACACACACACACACACACACACACACTGTTCATGAGTGATTACATTATGTCTGCTCACTAATGATGCTGGTGAGTCTTGTGTTTCCTCCTGGATAAAATTGATAGGAAACTATACCTGCCCCAACGCCTTTAATGCTGTTAAAGAAGCATAGGAGAAGCTCATCCGTTCCCTCCTTTCATTTCACTGGGGATGAGTTGTGAGGGGAGAGTGGGGGCGGGGCGGGGCGGGGGGCGACATCATAATCAGGCATTATTAGCCGATGCCAATGTTTGTAGTTCAGATAATGGAGACGGAGCGGACGGATGGGATGGGGGGTCTTAATGTTGTGACAACAGAGTAGGAGTGAATTAGACAGGGCCCTAACCTCCAGGCTGATAATAGCGCTCATAATTGAATGCCATTCAGTTGTACAGGCACTAGTTAAACAAGCAGCCCAGTCAGAGACAAGAGGAGAGGAGAGGAGAGGAGAGGAGAGGTTTTAAAAGTCACTTTATTGAGCCTCCTCAAGAAGCAAATAAAATCACTCGTTCACTTACTTCAGGATAACAACAACGACAACCAAATCAACACCAACAACACAGGAGAGTGTCCATCTTTTTATAGTAGGCATACTCCACCCGCAGTCGGGCCTTCAGCATTCCTCTCAGAACCGACACCGTCTCCAAACTGCCCACTGTTTGAGCTCGGTTTCTGCCGGTCAGCCAGATGGCCAACTTGCAGAACCACATATAAAGTTCAACAGTGTGTGGACAAACTTCTTCTTGACACAATATTGTGGGCCAAAAAAAAAACAAATCAAAAGAAATAAACTCCCTAAGACCCCGAAATCAGGTTTTTAACAATTCAAACAAAATATCCAGACGAAGACATTGAACAGATAAATGTGCCAAAGTCTCAGCTGTGAACAAAAAAATGCATCCTTCCCCCAGCTCAGGATCAAGGTGCACTCTGTATCTGTTTGTAGCTATTGCACCTTGCACAATCCTCCACGGGAGGTCTGCTGTCCGCTTTTCAATTGGCAGCTTGTACAGGGACCACCAGCTGCTTTTGGGTGAAACGCCTGGGCCAAAAATCTCAGTCCACCTCAACTCCTCCATCCCTGCGAAAGACTGCACATTTAGGGTTTTGATGCTGATATGAAATAGTGCTTTTTTCCCCACATCCTGAAACTTGCCGAGGTGAGGAGTTTTGAACGACAGCAGCTGACCTCCTGATAGAGAGGGGAAGTTGTTTTCGCACTCTTCACACAGTGTGCAATCTTCTGCAGCCTCTCTCAGGTGTAGAGGCAGGGCAGCACAGACTTCCTCCACCACTTTATTGATCAGCCTGATAGAGGTGATATTGCTGTTGTTTCTCAGATTGTCCACAGATGTTGCCATCATCTTCATTAGATGGCCCAGTTTGGTGCAGCCAGCTCCTCTCAGATTGCTCTGCAGGCTGGCAGACTGCAGAGTTCGAGTGCTGATAAAGCTGTTGAAGAACAGATGTTCCTTGAACAACCACAGGACCGGAGTCTCTGCAATGTCATGCTTTATCTTGAACATCTGCCAAGCCTGCAGAACTGAAGTACAGACAAGGGCCAGTCCATTTAGGTCTGTGTTCTCAGGTTGTAGGAGAAACAGGTGTTGGTCGTAATCCAGCCTTCCAGCTCTTCTCAGCAGCCGACGAGCTGTGTCACACCAACTTGGAACATAGTTGTAAAGAAGTTTTTATGCTATTCTGAGTCTGAAAGAGGCGATCTTAGACTGGATGCTGATCAGTCCCTGTCCCCCTTCAGCCACAGGTAGATAAAGGGCAGATGAACGGATCCAGTGTTTGCCAGACCAGAAAAAGTCCAGGATGGCTCTTTGAATATCCTCTATCAAGCCTCTTGGTGGTGTCAGTGCTATTAGTTTGTGCCAGAGGGTTGAGACAACTAAATTATTGGCAGCCAGAACTCTTCCCCTATTTGACATCCGGGGTAGCAACCATTTCCATTTAGACAACCGAGTACACACTTTCTCCTTCACTCCCTCCCAATTCTTTTTCTGGAAGCTCTCTGTGCCCAGAAAAACTCCCAACACCTTCAATCACTCGTTCCCCCATTCGAGTCCTCCAGGCAGACCTGGCATTGCCTGCTGGTTACCGTGTCCAACCCACAAAGCTTCGCTTTTTGCACAATTCACCCGTGCAGATGACACCTTTTCATACAGGGTCAGAGTGTCCTTCAAAGAATATCTGCATAGGCAGACAGGGTAGGAAAACCAGGAATCAGGCTTGAAAGTGCCAGTCAGTGAGAGACCACTGAGTTGAACTCTCTGCAAAACAAGGGTTCAATGGCTAAGCTGTATAGCTGGCCTGAGATAGGATAACCCTGTCTGATCTCACGCTTTACAGGGATTGGCCGATTCAGCCCTGCCCCCACCTTCACCACACACTGTGCATCCCTGTACAACAAACCCACCCAAGCCAAAAACCATCACCAATACCAAACTACATTAGTGCAGAAAACAAATAGGAATGATCCACCCTGTGAAACGCTTTCTCCTGGTCCAAAGAGACAATACCAACTCTGACATTATCACCTTTGCACCCATCAATTACATTTTTTAATTTTATATACTATTTTAATCCCAAATTGGGAAATTATTTTTTTCACTCACATACAGTGTAGAGCAGGGGTTCTTAACCTTTTCGACCTTAAGGCCCAATTTTTTCAGTGCAGAGTGGCCCGGGGCCCATTAAATATTAACACTGTATATGCAGCGGGGAAGCTAGTTTGCAAGCGTAGCATGTAAAACTACATGTAGTTCAGCCTGGCTGTAGTTTTAACAAACTGCATTTCTACTCCTGGAGAAATGTGGTTTGTAAAACTACTGCTAAAAAAAGTAGCTTTAGCAACTACTTATACTCATTATACTAATTTAAATCAGCGTTAAATAAATCAACATATGATGTACATGAAACAAAATATAATAGCCTACAAAAAATTCACATACAAATATGCCTCTCAACTCAAGTTTTATTTTTTAAAGAACAAAAGCTGACATTTTTGGTCAACATCACAGGAACTTCAGAGGCACTAACACTTCGGCACTAGAACTAGATGTCACATGAGCAGTCTCTCAAAGTTTTTATCAGACAGCCGGATCCATTTGGCACTATACACATCTTTACCAACACTAAAAAGCCGCTCGCATGCTGCACTGGCTGGGACACCAGTGTTGAACTTCTTCAAAGAAAAATAAAATAAAATGTATATTATATAGATTCTCTCTCTACATATATATATATATATATATATATATATATATATATATATATATATATATATATATATATGAAAACTCGTCTTATTTGCCAAAATTGTAGTTAGTACATTGAGTGGTTAAACTACTAAAAATTACCCAAAAAGTACTTGAATTACTTGATGCAGCACAAAATATAAATGTAGTTTAACTACCAGCAAGTTACAGCAAATTGTAGTTAAGCTGTGTAGTTCAACTACATGTAGTTTAAGTCTCCCCAACACTGCATATAGGTTTAATTGATCTCACTCTTGGTTTGATTTGTATTCAAAAATAAGTAAAATCCACTTACAGTTTAACATGGTAATACGTTAATAAAGTTGAATAAATAATACAATTACGTGATTATACGTGATAACCACAAAGATTTTTAATGAACTTCTGTCAACATATTGTGGGCATGGGCAGAAGAAAGTTTCACAGAACAGTTTCTTAATTTTAAAAAGGGTCCTGAATCATCAACGCAGTAACATACAGTGACCACAGTTTAACTCACCAGTTTACCAGTTTAAGGCTGGTATGTAACACTGTTACTGTGATGATAAATGACTTAAATATTGAATCTGTGTCTATAATAACCACACCCTGACATGTAAATGTGACATCTGTCTTGATTCATTTAATTTAGCTTAAAATATGGACAACTGACTGCATAATATATCAATCAGAAACAGAAATGATTTACAGCAGCTGTGGTCCCCTTTAAACGCTGGGTGGAGGTGTATATTTGGGTAAATAACCGCCAATGCAGAGCCTAATTTATTTTGAAAAAACATCAAGGAAGAAGACGTGACCACTGACACTGCACGTTTTTCTTCTTCGCCTTTTTCACGTGTTGTGCCCAGAAGGATGCCAGAGAATTCACAGAGAAGCTGGCAAAGTTTGTGACATTTTCATCCCGGAGTTTTGTGAGAAGGGAATTAAACGCCTGTCCCAAATAAACGTCTGGTCTGTTAAGTGATTGAAACAAATAAACGGGCTATTATTTGGTATTTTACGTTTGTTCCCGCATCATCAGCAAGAGCTGAACAATAAATCTAACACAGCAAGAAAGGCAGGCAGCTCAAGGCAGGTCATTCGTTTCCTCTGTGCCACTGACCTCAGTGATCAGTGAAACCAAATGGGTTTATGTGGCAGTGAATTAGTCTGAAGCTTAGGTTTTGGGAAATGTAGATCCTGTCTAGTCGTACTGGCCCTCACCCATGTGTATTGTCTGGACTGTGGATGTTTAACCTCCATGTGTCTAACAGATGGCGGGTAATCCAGATGTGTGATGATGTTATTAAGGCTTTGAGCTCACTGAGGATGTGGTTCCTCAATTGTCCTCTCTAAAGTGAAATCTAATGTGCAGTTAAAATCTCCACTGATGGTGAGCTGATCCTGATGGTAGTTTTCTCAGCTCATTTCATTTTTCATCATATTGAAGAAACCCTTTCTGCTCCATGATTTGGAGCATAAAACATTGACAAAGCAGAACACATTGTTATGTTTTTCTGCTGGGACAGACGGCCCTTCACCACTTCGGTGTAAGATAAAACTGTTGCATTAGCTGTTGTTCTAAACAAGACAGCTACTCCTGCACTGAAGTTAGTGCCATGACAACATGGAACCTGCCACCATAAGCTCTAGTCTACTTCATCTGCTGGATCTGAATGTGTTTCCTGCAGGAACAACACATCTGTATTTTTTAATGTGGAAACTTCTGAAATCAGAGCCCTCTTTTGTCTGTCCCTCCCCCCATTGATGTTTAGAGACCCTATTTTAAGACTCTGCATGAAGAGGTTTGAAAGAAGAATCAGACCGGAAAAAGCTAGCACAGAACAGTGAAGAGAACAGCATGTGATCGCATGTTACTTTCTAGTTTTGCCTTTTGTTGCTTTCCTCAAATCTGTTCAATGTTAATTGAGGCGAAAGCGTTCTTTTCATCCAAAAGGTCAAAACCAACTAATCTTTTCAGGACATCAACAGATCTGATG
This sequence comes from Sparus aurata, assembly GCF_900880675.1. Lineage (NCBI taxonomy): Eukaryota > Metazoa > Chordata > Actinopteri > Spariformes > Sparidae > Sparus > Sparus aurata. The sequence goes on from NC_044206.1 coordinate 1,606,516, forward strand.
AATTTATCAGTGTCACTGAAGTAATCACTCACACTTACAGACTTTTTAAAGGTTTCATCCAGAAACTGATTTACTTCCTCCAGAGAGTAGAGATCCGTGGTCTAGGTGGATGTTTCACCAACAGAGATGGTATCTGACTCAGAGTACCGCCACCGGCCGTGGGCCCGGCACTGCCACCATTGGCGGCAGCTACATGTCATATCTGCATTGTGTGCAGTTGTCATGCTATCACGCTTACATACTCCATCCACAGACGGACAGATAACGCGACTTGAAATGATCACAGCTTGAATATTTAAACCTTTTTTGGCAATAAGAACGCAACAGTAACCATGTGTAACACTTAATATGTACGACCCTCTTGTGCATGTGCAGCAGAATGTATTTTTCAACTGGCTACAGACTGTGTGTGGCTATGTAAGTTACAGCTAAATAAATGGCTTTCGTTTTTCGGATTGTGATCTTCCCTTTTTGTACCAGCACTATGAAACTTTTGTAATGGTTATGTTAATATCTACAAACCACAATAAGCTATGTTAAGTTACTAAGCAACCACAAGTTGCTAGTTAAATGCTGACATTGTCATCATGACCTTAAGTGGAAAACCTGTGTGATATAAGCTGTGACGACTCATCTTTTCTGCTATTTCATTCTGTCTTGATAGGTATTATCAAAGAATACAGGTGACAGGAAACAATAATTAACAAAAAAACATAGACTGCCACAGAAAAGAGTACTAAAACCCAGACATAGTTACATTTGCATTTTTTCTTCAGGACCAATTGCTTTCAAGTGTCCAAAGAGACTACAGAGGTTGTTGGGGACATTAAATGTCATCACACCACAGTAGGAAGTTTAGTTTGAACCTAACAGTAGCTTTTTATTACTGGTGATTTCATATATGCTTCAAAAATCATTGGAGTGGTGTTCATCTGTGACAACTGTCCTGCAGCACAAACTGTGTACACTAAGTATCAGAAACGCTTATTTTCAGCAATAATCCAAAATCCAACTTGAGATTCTGAAGACTTTTTGTCATGGGGAACAGGGCGATGCTAACTTCAGGGTTAGCCTACAAAACCATGCTATTTCTGCGGGACTATTGAGACTTTATAACCCCTTTCTGAACATGAGGCCCACACACAACTAGAGTAAAAAACATAAATAGAAGACTGGCCTATTTTTTACACACCACTTGCATGCTCCTCTCATGCATGATGCAGTCAGTTTGATTGATTACAGTGGAAGCATACGTCAAGTGTTTTATTTAGCCAGGATGTAAGTAAGCTGTGAAAATAGCTCTACTGTGAAACCGAACATTGTGGAATATGCATTTTAACTTCTAATAGATCTGTCTTCAGTCTCTGTACTACGATAGGCTATCAGGTCTGGTTTAGTCAGCTTGGTTTACCTCTGACCACTGAGAGTAACTAGCCCCATTCACACTGCCATTTGGATTCGGGGATCCTGCACCAATTCTCCACCTCCTCCTCTGTGTGAATCTCTCTGAGGCAGCGAGGGGTGAAATTTCGCTCCGGCACTGATACGCCTCTGGAGGTAGTATCTCCTTCCTGTCTGTCAGATGTGTGGAAATCTCTCCAGAGTGGGAGGATTTCAATCAACTTTCTGCCTCATACTTTATGGAGTTACCCTAACTTGACCTTAAACACTCTTTTTCTAAAAATACTGGGATATATCTCACAAAATCTAGCACGTGGCTCAACATTCTTTTATAACAGCTTGAGCTTGAGTGATGCTGTGGGAATACTGGCAGAATTCAACTTTTTTTTTATGTTGTCAAGCTATGAAAGCTATCTAGTGTCTCCGTAAAAATATTCAGCAATGACTTCTGTATAGTCAGAAATGCTCCTATTGTTCTTGACTTGACCTCCGCACATTAGCATCACATCATTGGCTGTTTTTGTGACAATCAAGCAAATCCAACTTTTTTGTCTAGAGTAAATCTTATCCTGCACGCCAAATCAAGAAAAACAAATCACCCTGCACCTGCGTCTTGTCATTAAGAAACCACAATTATACCATTTATTGGATTTCAGTGCCACTGGAGGATGTCTCGAAAACCACAACACTGACATTAAGCAGAACTCTATCCAGCTGTCTTCACACTCTTTAGCAGGTTTTAATTGGTGGGGAACAGGAGAGAGGAGCGCAGCAAAAACATCATTACAGGCTTAAACTACCACAACAGGGTATTGCTGAGATTTAATTACACCGGGCTATTGTTTAATTTGCCTCTCAATGCTTCAATTACGCAAAAAAGGGAATGTGAGGGTTCAGGTTTCAGGCTCATCTGGGCAGGAGAGGAGAGAGTTTCCCTAGTGAAGTTCATATAACATCACACAGCGGAGATCAAATGGATTTGTCATCGTTTGACTAATGACAGGAAAGAGGAATAAACCCTATTAGAAAATCATCAAGAATCCCTCTGTCTCTGCTGATAGTCTTTGTGTGTGTTGTGTGTCTGCTGTAGAGAGGCCTTGGAGCTGATGCTGATGTATTTACTGTTATATTGAATGGTGTAGATGATGTGATCTGAGGTTGATGGGCACTAAAAATAGCAAAATCTCCTTCTCTCTTCAGAATAAAGGAATGCACAGAAACTCCGAGCACCATTTCCCTTATTAGTTTTGTAGTTATTCAATCCTCATCCCTTTTTTAGTAAATAATATTCTTTAATCTGCATCCAAAGAAACATTTAGGATGTTATTTCACTGAAGGAGTAATAGAGAAACTTTTAACTCAGTGATGTGGAAGAAGATGAAAGATGGAAATTTTCTTCTCTGTCGTTTAGTTTAGGTCCATTTTGTTGACAATATTGTATAAGTATAGCCACTATCTCCTGAAGTCTGGTGCCTCCATTACTCAGCAGTGGCAATCTACATCAAATTCCAGTGCTGAGTGCTCAAGGCAGCATAGGAGCATATAAACATTTTTAAAACATTAAAAACATTATGTGTATAGCAACTGTATGAGGAGAAATGTCTCACAAAACATGAAAATGTAAAGAAACAATTCAAATAATTTGAACAGAACACATAACCAAGAAGTAGTTGACTTTAAACGTCCAGTGTGTCTGAGGGCCACACCCTCACCTCACCGTCCACCACAAACACGACCGGCCCTCTCTAGAGCCATGGTTTGGTTTGTCCTTTCAGAGCCACTGTAGAAACAACTTGGTGGACTCTGTGGAGAAGGACCAGCTCCCTTCTGTTGATTCTCTTAAATCATCATTTCTTGAGAATGAGACTGGGACAGAGGCACAGATCAGAGGGATCTGAAGTCAGTAAGTCCTGTTGGCCGTCAACACTCATTAGGGTTCATTAAAGGAGAACTAGTTTGGGGGACAAAATGTTAGTCGGAAGAGAAAGATCTTCATTGACTGATTTTGTATGCTTCAACAAACTAAATAAACAAACACAATTTATACTGTTTTACTTTGTTTATATGCAACGGACCCTGCCACCTTTCTAGTTTCACACAGTGTTCTGCAATCTTATTTTTCCTCTGAGAAGAGCTTGGTTATTCAAATGAAAGCAATTTTATGTATACAGCCCAAATCACAATCACATTGCCTCAATGGGCTTTACAGCCTGTACAGTGAATGACATCCTCTGTCCTTAGACCCTCGATTCAAGAGAGGAAAAACTTCACGTGTTGGGGAAAAAAAAACATTTCAACAGAAAAAAAGATGGAAGAAACCTGATGAAGAGCCACAGAGGAGGATCCCTCTCCCAGGACGGACAGACATGCAAAAGATGTCACATGTACAGAATACAGTTTACAAGACGAAGCATCGCCAAGTGGTGACTGAGCCACATGACCTCCTGGCCACTATTGTGACCTGGAAGAGGGCAGGACACACAATAATCACAAGTTCATTCACTTATGGAAGAAAAAAATAGCTAGCTAATAGAGTTTGTTTTATGACCTCATTAAAATTGTAAATACATGGTGCCCCTTTAAAATGAGGAAAACTTCAGAATGTTTTTTCCGTCTCTAAGCCTCTCAGTTATGGTGTTGGTGTACATGTTTGATTGACAGCTGATTTGGCACAGCCCAAACAAATTTGTGCTGGTGACAATAATTAACAACTACCAAACTAAGAACAGCCAGTTTGTATGTTAGTGGTGGTTCTAGAGTAAAAGCAACAGTCAGGAAACCGATGACCTCAGAATTACCCAATAAAGCTGACTTTTGAATTTAAGTTGTACGAGCTTAAAAGTGTTAACACCTTAAGAATTGTGAGTCAACTTCACTTGGTAATTTTGAGGTAAAGGTTTCTTGAACATTTTTCAGGTTTTGCATAGAGCAGATCTTTGTGCTATTGCAGCACAGTTGTTTCTTGCTATATGCGGACTATGCAGGTGCATAAGGCTCCCTCAAGTTGCAAGTCAAGTTGCAAGTCCAGCCCCTATCTGAGGAGTGACCCGACGAAAAAGGTGTGAGAAGCACCTGCCACCTGCCACCACTGAGGTTCCAAGCAATCCAAGGCGATACGAACGCTGATTGGTCAGATCTGGTCTTTATCGCGCCATGTTGCTATGACGACCAGTACTACTAAATGAGGAGAGGTGAGGCTAGATGCATTGAGCCGCCAGCACCGGTCATTCACGGCATGGCATCAAAATAAACTTATTCATCTGGTTCAGAAAAAAAGAAGAAACCAGATGAAGAAAATATGCTCACAGGATAAAGGTAAGGTTTTTTTCCATGTTGTGGGGTGGAGGGGGAGCTTTAATGTCAAATTTTTAGCTATCTTAAGTGTTTGCTTTCAGAAAGGGCTAAAACAAAATGTATGTCACATGTGAATGCCATAAGAATGCCACAAGATTGACTGAAGTGACATCCGTTTTGGTGAATTACAGCAGGTCCAGCATGTTGGCATTATTTTTGGGAGGGAGGTTGTGTTGTTAGGCAGATGTCTGTCATGTCTGCTATATCCTCGTCCAGTGGGAGCTGCTTTTCCGTCATAGACCTCCTATGCTGTTAAATATTTGCAAAGTAACATTCCTTTAGGATTATTTCAGTGTGTCTTCAGTTTATAGGTCTCTAATGTGAAGTGTGCTAAGGTTTAGGGTTGTTTTATAACTCGCACAAGTACAATGCGTAGAAAACTGCTTAAAAGTAACAACTTTGAAATTGGGTGCACGCTTTAAAGGGACACTACTGTATATTGCAATGTTTAATATAAAAACAGATTAGTAATTTCTACATTAGTGTAACAACAGGAATATTTGCGTAAAATCTTTTTTGCATGGTAACCGGAGGAGTTTTGTCTTTGCAGGAGCAATTCTGAAATATTTTGGAGCTGTGGACCAGGATGCAGCACGGCCGCCTTCAACACCACCAGACCAGGATGCTCAAGTTTAAAAATGTTTTACAATTTAAAATATAAATTTTTGAGGAACACTGCATTAGTTTAATTTATTGACCTATAGAGGATCCCCATTGTTTACGTTGCATTATCATTTTCTATCAGTTCAACTTGTTTGGGTGGGTCAGCTTAAGATGCTTGGTTTTAATTTGAGAGAGGTTTTCATGACTCTAGCCTGTTTTCCTCTTAAAAGGTAAGAAATTGTTGCATCTTTGTGGGTCACCTAAAAGGGTTAGGAATCTGTCCATCGTAGTTTGACAAAATAGGGGCCCCCAAACAGCATCTTGCATAGGGCCCCCAAAAAGACAGAAACGGCCCTGTGTAGCAGCAACAACAAGTAGTCTCAGTTGAGTTGGACTTGTGTATTATCTAAACCTGTCACAACTCATGAGGCTAGTTAACGTCTCCTTGTTGTTACACTCATTCTTCATCACATGTGAGTGCCTGTCACTCACATGTGTTCTCCTGTCAGGTTCCTCACTTTCTGCCCTCCTGTGTGTCCCGCCGTAATGTGTTACACTACACTCTATAGATAGATAGATAGATCATAGCAGCAGGTACATTCAAGTACAAATGTAATCAAAATACAAAGGCAGATATAGAAACAATAAAGTACTATATTCAATAAATGAGATGTTCTTTCCTATGAAGCGACACGTGAAGTGATGTCTGTTTCCATGGCTGTAAGTGATCACAGCTGGAGCAGCTGTCAGTTGGCCTTAACAGCTGGAGAGACTTTTTATGAATTTGTCTACCTTTCCGAAAAAAGGTGTAGGGAATTGCATTTTATCTCCAAAAGTGATGTGCTTTGTGTGCACAGATCTCTTAATGCAGGGACACACTTATATAGTTTGTGCTGCTGGCAGTGCAGTGCAGTAATGTTTGCTCATCAATGAGATGTGTTGTCTCAGCCACCAGCAGCCTATCTGATATTATACAGAATGTTTATTCTTATGATCCACAGGTTTTCTTCTTCTATGTCCATGGATGTGTGTCTTGATTTGCAGTTTATAGTGTAATCAGTAAAGACACTTACATTATTGAAGTTATAGGGAGTATGGTTATTGTAGTTGTATATGTGTGCAGCAGTTTAATGAAATAGACCACATAATGTTTTAAATTGGCTATGAAAGGATAGGCCTAAGCAAGATGTGTAGGTGCGTTATGATAGACAGGGAGATATCTGCGCCTTTCACAAGATTGTCTTTTCAGTATGTGTCAACATACCTCACTAACCATTCTTTACATATGATGTCAAGATAAAATCTGCCACTGAGCTGCTGTCTTTCAGTCTCTGACTGTGTCTCATGAAGCTCTTCTTATCTAGCAGCAACCCTGTGACATCTTTATGGATGTAGTTATAGTCACAAGTGGCTGTGATTCTATTGGATTAAAATTCACTTATCTGTCTCGCTGACACATCCAGTCAGCGTGACAATATGTCCTCTCCTCATAATCATTTGGAGGCTGCTGAGAAAATGTATTCAGTTCTTCTACAGCTATTGTTCTTTGTGTCTGATCCCTCCACACGTGGAGCTGATTATACTGTGGATTTTATGTGTTCATTGTTATACTTTTCATCATTTTCACCTTAGATCCTTCAGTAATAGACATTCTAATGATTTGCAGAGTCACAGTGTTGTTTATTTTTCTGTATGTGAGCCTGGCAGCCAGTCTCTTTCCCCTCCAGTGTGAGACATCCCATGTAAAACAGGAAGGCCACCAATCCTAACATTTAAATAAGATCTTTCAATGTCTTTGTTTGTTGGGAACTTCCGTGGTCACACGAGGATGGATAGTGTAATGTTCTCTTGATGTCCTGTGGTCACACACCAGGTCAGATCGATACCTATTCACCATAACTTACTGCTGCAAAACACGAAATTCTGCTGTCTTTATGTCTTAAACAACAAATAATGTTTTCTTATGAGAATGGGATGCTTCTTTGAACAAGCAATTTGCAGGGAAAAACTTTGTATCTCTATGATTTCTTTGTTCTTTCCTGAAATATTCATAGTCAGGACTGCAGTGTGTCCCTTTGCGTTAATGCTGCTAGCATCTGTCCTGCTGGATCAATGCATTCTGGTCATAACTTATCAAAAATCAATATCTCAGGGCTTTTTGTAACCTTTATTTTACCCTGGGTGGGATCAGTCTTTTCACTGGTACTCTGCTCTTTATCCAGTCTCACACACTCACATCTAGAGGTAGCACAGTCACAATTGAGAGAACAGCAAAGGTTTTAAGAAACTCTGTTCAATTTATAGGAATGGACTGTTTTAAGCTAGATTCTGTGTCTGGATGGGAATCTGTACATAAGGGAAACTATATTGAGCGAAGATAGTTGTTGTCTGTTTAGCATTATCTAATCCTGTCCTCTACTAAACCGGAATACAATAAAGTAACATTTTGCCCAAATGTATTAAGTACACCATTTGTTGAATAACATAACAGCAGAATAACACTGTGGAAAAAAAACACTTTCTGACTTCATTTCTGAGCATGGAATGAGGAGACCGACATCAATCTCATGACAGAGAAACAGGCAGATGAATGGCTGAGTAAGATCGAGGGGAAAAGCAGACCCAAGGCAGAGGAGGCACACGATCCAAGCCAAGGTCCGACACCTGGAGGAAGAAAGGCGCAGGTCTAGGGCTGTCGAACTTGGATCACAAAGAGCCTGGACAAAGTGGGACCTGTCAAAGCGGAAGATCACGTGGCTTGAGATCTGGAGACTGGAGCCCTTTGGCATCTCTTTCCTGCTCAGTTCAGTGTATGACACCCTTCCATCACCAACAAACCTCCACAGGTGGGGGTTGAGGGAGGACCCATTGTGTAGGCTATGCGGAGGGAGAGGAACAATGGTGCACATACTGGCGGGATGCAAGACAGCTCTCAGCCAGGAAAGATACAGATGGCTCCATGACAAAGTTATCTGTGCACTGGCTGACATCTTGGAGCGGGAGAGACAGAGAAAGCATCAGACCAGTACGAGCCAGTACCAGCACAATCCTGGGAGATGAGGGTGGACCTGGGAAGGAGATTACTTCCCCCCCCAGGTTGTGCAAACACCGTTGAAGCCAGAAGATCATCCTGATCGAACTGACGGTCCTGTGGGAGGTCGGATGCAAGGAGGCTTATGAGAGGGAAGCCACCAAGTATCAGGACCTCGTTGAGCAGTGCAGGGACAAAGGGTGGTAGACCTAGGTATCCCCAGGTGAGGTTGGGTGTAGGGGTTCCCGGCACAGTCTGTGTGGAAGAAGCTCAAAGCCCTGGGAATAGCAGGCAGGGAAAGGAAGGCAGCTGTCCGTAGGTTAGGGTAGGCAGCAGAAAGAGCGTCCTGCTGTCTCTGGAATAGGAGGGAGGAGTTGAGCTGGGGGCCAGGAGGAGATGGGCAGTGACTGGCCAACACTGCAGACCCGCCAACTGGAGGGCATTGTGGTTCAGTTAAATTTTAAAAATTTTTAAATACCTACAAAATCAACAGTAAATGCTACAATTTTGAAACTTTCACCAAACTGTAGCTACAAAATCGTCAGTAAATGCTACAGTTTTGAAACTTTCACCAAACTGTAGCCCCAATACTGCTGAAACTTTAGTCCACTTAAACTCATTACAAATTATGAAGTCCATCACTCAGTTTTTTTCAAAACCTGTAAAACTTCTCCTCCCACAATTTTTGCTCAATTGTCACCAAACTTGCTAGACAGCATCTTCAGACCGTTTTCCCCAGAACTTGTTTCTTGGATTTTTGATTTATCAAAAATTAAGCCTACGGTGCATCAAAATGTTTGACTGTAAACAGTACTGTAAACATATACTATCAAATTCTTGCTAAATACATTTTCGATCTTCCTGAAAAAAATTGAGAATATTTTGGAGTCATGGTTGATGAAGTTTGGCAAATATCAGAATTTTATCTCAAAAACTGAATTTTTGAGAACATTTTGAATTCTGTTCTCATGGGAACAACTGGAGTCAATGTAAGAGTGGCATTTTTAAACATCAGATTTTCTCTTATAAAGCAAAACACTTAGAGTTAAAAACAAAGCACCAACATGCGGTCAAGATGCAATTTATGTATTATCAGATTTTTGTTCAAGGAACAGGATTTCTGACATTTTGACCATTTTTTAAATCTGCCTTGACTTCATTTCCAGCCAATTAGCTCAGTGAGTTAGGAGCTGGTTCTTGGTGTCAGGGGTTGTGGGTTCGAGACCCAGCAAGGATGATGACAGCTCAAATGTCAGATGTCCTCAACATGAAACACAAGACAATTGTCCTGATGGTGGCATCACAGCAAGCCTCTAAATTAAATAAAAGCTTGGACCGGACCATGTGTGAAAGCTAACCAATTTTTGCATAAAGGTCCAGTCTCATGTCAGATTACCTCAGCTATAAACCCAAGCCAATAGTCCTGATGGTGGCGCTACAGCAAGCATCTAAAGTTCAAAATATTAAAAATTCTTAACAAATCAACCTGCTAAAACTTCACACTTTCATCAAATTGTAGCCCCAATACTAAAGAAACTTTTGTACATTTTAACCTATTAAAAATTATGAAGTCCATCACTCCATCCCACAATTTTTGCCTACAGTGCATGAAAATGTTTGACTGTGAACACTACTGTAAACATATACCTGCAAATTGATAAATAAATCTTCAATGTTCATGAAAAAATTGAACATTTTTTAGAGTCATGGTAGATGATGTTTGACAAATATCAGAAAACTGAATTTTTGAGAACATTTTGAATCCTGCTCTGATGTGAATAACTGCAGTCAATGCAAGCAACATTTTTAAACATCAGTTATTCACTTATGGAGCAAATCAATCATTTTTAAAAAGAAATTACCAACATCTCCATGCTGCAATATGTGTATTTTCAGATTTTTGTCTTGATAACTGAATTTTTTACAGTGGTTTCAAATCTGCCTGCACAACAGTGAATGGCTTACTCAATTTGTGAAGCCACTGTTGTGTTGCCACTTGCCAATTAGCTCAGAGCGCTAGATGACAGATTTTGGTTCCAGAAGTTGTGAGTTTAAGCCTCAAGTGGTCCAAAATGAACATTGTTGTCAACTGTCTTGTCTTCCTATTCTCCTGTTTGTTGCTCAGAATTGCCTAAATTTGCCAAAAAATAGCCCGGACCCGACCCATCGCTGCACAGCAGCTATAATTCCCTTTGTTACCTCACCTGTCATTATCCCCTCCTCACTCTCCTCAACTGTTCCTCGTCTTGTCATTAGTGTGTCTGTCTATAGTCTTTGTCCTCTCTCTGGTCTTTGCCAGTTCATTTTGTGATGTCCCCTGTGATATTTCCCGTTACTCCATCAGTTTGTCTGTTCCTGGTTCCCCCTCTTGGTCTGTCTTTGTTTTTTTAGTTGCTACTTTGTATTTTGTCTAGTTTGCTTGTAGGTCTATGATCCTTGGTTTTTTTTATTTTTTTTTTAGCTTTTGTTAATAAAGTTCGCTTTTTGTTTCCCCCATTTCCTGCCTCCTGTGTATGTGTATGAATTTGGGTCCTAAAATATAACCTCACCCTAACAATACCACTAGATATCATCCAGTCAGCACATCTGGGCAGCGTCTCTGTCTCTAACACAGGTTCGCAGATACAGCCAATGAGCACAAGTTTAGATTTACATCTCTGTACTAAACCTGGTAATTTTAACATTACTGTGTGTGCATATCAATTAACAAGAAACAATGTACTAATTAGCAAGCTTTAGTGAGGTTGGTGTATTTTTTAATGATGGACAGAGCAGGCTAGCTGTTCCCCTTTGTTCAGTCTTCATGTGAAGCTACTGTGTTTCTCAAGATGCTGAAGCATTTCTTTACTGAAACACTGACATTGATCCTGCCCCATTTTTGGAAAGAAAAATGATCCTTCTTAGCTAAATTTTGGCTCATTAACAGATTCTCCCTTTCTGATGGACACTGAGCTTTGTCTCAGATGACTGGAACAATGAAATAATAATCAGTCAGTACAGGCTGGTTGAAAGTGTGCATGTGATGAAGCACAGCTGGCAACAGCCAGCATTTCCCCACACTGCAAGGCTTACACACTCACAGATCTACCTCAGTACCTAACACACACTGAGGTAAAACTGATATCAAATTCTCCTTTGACTTTGTGAAGTATAAGAATTTAGCATTTCTTTTTTTAAATGTTGCATTTGTATTCATTTTCAGTCATTTGAAACTACAGTTTGAGCCCCATGCAAACTCAGTACACCCTTTGTCACCAGCGCTGTATATGCCTCTTCATGTGCCTTCCACCTCCGTACTTCCTCTCTTCTCTGCAGTTTCCCTTCTCAGCTGAGAGAAAAATTACACACATGGCCATTATGGCTGATGTGTTGTTGATCCTGTCTTGTCTTGTCCAGAGAACAAAGACACCTTGTGATGGATGACCTCCATGTGTCATCTCCAAAATCTAAAGATGCAGTCCAAAGGTTGGTATGGTCAGGTATGAGTCCCAGCCTCAGTACAGTATTCAACTATGGTGGAAGATCTCTGAATTTCTGAATTCTCTGAACATCTGACACTGATACAAACAGTTTTACGGCGTGGGCAACATGTGAGCTGTGTTCAAAACCAGGTATTAGGTAAATCTTCGAAACTTGAGGATTTTGTTTTCAGTACCATTATGTAAGAATTCTTTAGGGCTATATGATTAGTCAGTGTGATAAAAACACAAGAAAGAGACACAAAGTTTCCTGATGAAGTCCAAATGTTCTTTAATGGTGTCAGTTATGATTAGGAAATTAGAAGGCTTTTTATTATGCTCTGGGCAAGAGCTGTGATCCTTCACTCCAATGAGCAGCAGTGTGACCATTGGTTGGTAGATTTGTCAGCAGGATTACACAAAAGTACTAAACGGATTTGACTTCAGCCCAGAATAGACACCATTAACTTTTGGTGTGGATCTGGATAAATGGACAGATCCAGGAGGTTTTCTCACTTTATATAACATTGCGAGATTTAGGTTTTCCACATTTGTGAACATTTCTAAGCAGATAAAGTTCAGGATCTTGCAGATTCAAATGTTTTATTTGAAATTGGATTAGGTCTAATTTCAGTAAAGTGGGCTGACGGGCATACTGAGTGCCAAGAGAAGATACAAGTGCACATCATTCATAAACACAATCCTCAGTGCAATATCTGACAATCTGACAATGTAAGAATGAATGTATATTTTACATTTCACTGCCTCCATCATATCATCATATATGTGTATATATATATACATATTAGGGGTGTCAAATGATCGCGTTAATTGCAATTAATTAATTACAGTCATATTTAGCGCGTTATGTTTTTTAAGCGCATTAATCTAATTTTTAATCTCTAACTTTACTGTTTCTGCATGCGAGTTGCCTTTTTATAAAATCCGTTTTTATGTGTTCGACTTCTTGTGCTTGAGTGGAAAACAATGGTCAGTCACACCCTGAAGTGGACATTGATTGGCTGTGATTGTGTTTGTGATGGTTTAGCATAAGCTGAAATGCTCCCATTGTAGTTGGGAGAGTAAGGTGAGGAGCGGTGAGGAGACGTGAAAATGGAGGAGCAATGAATGGGAAATTTACATTTCACAAACGCCCCAACGGCACCATTGATAAATGTAGAGTGATATGCATTCTTTGTAAGAAGAGTTTAGCCTACCACATCAACGCAAAGCACCCAGTCACGAGTGCAGCCACAGCTAACGTTAGCAGCGAAAACGTTAGCAATTTAGCAAGCCATAGCAAAGCTCTTCGCCAAACTAAACTTGAGGAGAACACCCCGCGTATGAGCAAGTCTGCGACCGACAGGCTGACGAATGTCCTTGCCAAGTGGATAGCGATGAACTGCAGGCCGATAAACATAGTGGAAGATGAGGGGTTAACAGAGGTGTTGCAAACTGTGTCCAATGACCCATCACACAAGCCACCGTGCAGGACTACAGTGACGACCAAAATCAGCAAGATGTACGACGGCGAAAAGAAAAACAAACTTGAGATTTTGGTGGAGGACTAGCCCAACTTTGTTGCTATAACCAGAGATCACTGGACCTCAGCTGGCAACCACAGCTATTTGGGGGTGACCGGACACTTTATTGATGGTGAGTGGAACCTCAACTGGTTTGCACTGACTGTCCTGAAAACAGAAACCAGGCACTTTGCTGATAAATGTGCCGAACAGTTCCTCAAGGTGGCAAATGACTGGGGAATTGAAAACAAGATATCCACGATCTGTACAGGCTATGAGAGCCCTTCCATACGAGCACATCGCCTGCAATGCTCACATTCTCCAGAGGACCATCACAGTCTGCCTCGATAGCAGTGGGTTTGCCGGTGTACTTGCAAAGTGCCGCAAGATTGTTGGCCATTTCAAACAAAGCCCTGCGAGTACCACAGAACTTAACAGGCAACAAGTTGTACTTGGAAAAAAGAGCAAGTACCTTATACAAGATGTACCAGCCAGGTGGAATTCGACACTCACAATGGCCTCACGCAACTGAGAGGCTGTCCAGGCTACGTTGGACCAACAGAACAACCACAGATTGGTCATGCCAACCGAAGCTGAGCGGGGAAAACTGCAGAGGCTGGAGGTCTTGCTTGAACCATGCAGGTAAGCCTAAATAAACACCTGTCAATTTTAATGAAATAAACTACTGTTACATTTATAATCCAAAAATGAATGAACATTGGGTAGTTACTTCTAAGGACAATTAAATTGGAAATCAGTTACATTTAAATTTAAATATCCAGCTAAGTTTATTTTTCAAACTTATCCACCTCTGCAGGTATGTGACTGAGCTATTGGGTGGTGAGGCCTACGTCTCTTGCTCTGTAGTGCTGCCTGCTTTTCGCCATCTGGACCGTGTCATGGACATCACTGATGATGATCCAGCCTATGTGGTGAAGTTCAAGAATGCCTTCCAGAGGGACCTGGCAGCACAGCGAGCTGTTTCCAACGAGACATGGTTCAAGGTGGCCACAGCACTGGATCCACGTTTCAAGGATTTGAAATGTCTTCCAAGAGAAAAGAGGGAACAGGTAAAGACTATAAGGATAAACTGGACTATTGAGTCCAATTTATCAGATCAAACTTTATTTATATAGCACTTTTCACACATAAGAAGTGCAACACAAAGTGCTTCACAAAATAAAATAAAATAAAATGAAATGAAAATAAAATAAAACTGCCACTGCACTCAGTATTATTGACAATCATTCATTCATCCACCCGTCCATTGATTGATTCATTCATTCATTCAAGTGTGGACCAGTCTGGAGAACATGCTCCAAGCAGCAAAGCCCAGAAGAGCAGCTACTCACCAGCCCTCCACAGAGGATGATGAACCAGCTCAGAAGAAGAGGAGGAACGCTCTCCTGCTGGGGTCCGACTCTGACCCAGAAGAAGATGGAATGGAGTCTGGAGAGCTGCAGTGCTACAGAGCAGAGCCCAGCATCAGTATTGATGACTGTCCCCTGCAGTGGTGGTATGCTCACTTAGGAGCCTATGAAAAGCTGTCAGCCCTAGCACGCAAGTACCTGGCTTCCCCGGCAACCTCCGTACCTTGTGAGAGACTGTTTAGCCTCACAGGCCACATAGTGCAAAAGAAATGGGCAGCCTTGCTCCCAGAAAATGTGACCAAGCTGGTCTGTCTCAGCGACTGGCTGAAGAAGAAGAAATAAGAAGCATGAGGTCAGCATTGCTGCTATGTCATCTGTAGCCTACTAGATGTGATTGCTTGATGTATTTCAGCGCTTTATTTTGTGTTGTTTTTGATGTGCTAACTTACAGCACTGTGATTGATGGGTCTGTTTTATTTATTTTATATTATCTGAAGCATAGGAAAAGCAACAAGTTCAGTGTCCAATACTTGTATTGCTCAGAAAAGTGTCCTTAAGTGTTGAGGGGTTAACTTCAACGCTTTATTTTATTTTATTTTTATTTTCTAATTATTTGGAGATTGACAAAAGGTTGAAACTAAAGGTTACAGGCAGCACTTGGGACTAGTCTTAAATACAGCGGAATGTAAATGGCTAGGACTGCATCTGTTCAAATCTGTTAAAAACAATAAATGACTTTTTAAAGCCACTTTTTTTTGTTATTTATCAATCTTTTGATCTGCCACAATAATGTAATGAATTTAAATGGCTTTTCTTAGCAATTTTTAAGTGAGATTAAAAAAGAGATAAATTAGATCAATTAAATACAGATCATAATTAATTAATCTCTCATTTTTTTTAATCTCTTGACAGCACTAATATATATATATATGTATGTATATATGTATATATATACATATATATATATTGCTTACTTTTACCATTTTTATATTAAACTCCTTTTATTTTATTTTTTCAGTCTTATATTTAACTATTTAACTTTTTGCATGGCAGAGTCAGAGTTAACTTGTCTTGTTATTGTATGATTTCTACTGTTGTTTAAATCCTTTTTTCATGTTTTTGTAAAGCACTTTGTAACTTGAAAAGTGCTATATCGATAAAGCTATAATTATCATTATCATTATTATTACCATTATTCTTATTCTTATTCTTATTCTTGTTATTATTACTAGTGCATTGCCCGTAGGAAGCATGTATTCCTATAGAAAAGTGGGAGGTTAAGTAGCTGTTTCATGGATGGCCAAATGAGGTTGTGTTTGAAGGTGGGACGTCAAGGATATAATTGGCTGTTTTTGACTACTTTTGATTATACCATTATATTTCACCTTAAAAACTATTTACCTTGCCTTGTTTGGTGTCATTATTTTCAGCACAACCTCAGATGTGTAACTGAGCAGTTATTTTTTCATTTTGACATATTATATAAACACTATGAAAATCACAAAATAACACTATGAAAATCACAAAATAACACTATGAAAATCACAAAATAACATAAAATCAGAGTAGGAAAAAGTTTGATTTTTTACTGTGAAAACCACAAATATGTTTTTTCATTTTGACATATTATATTAACACTATGGACCTAAAATCACAAAATAACATAAAATCAGAGTAGGAAAAAGTTTTTTACTGTGAAAACCACAAATATGTTTAATGAACCAATTGCATTAGTTATAATGCAAATATAAATTGTTGTTTGCTAAATTTGTGCATAAGTTTTTGAAATTTACAAAGTTATATGTAACTATTTACATTTAAATGCAGGCAATGCCATCTCTGTCGCTGTCTGTATCACCGCCGGCGTCCCTCACACAACTTTCCCTGTTTCTCAGCAACCAAACTTGCTGCTTGTGGACACTTTCCTGACAAAAGCCCGTTTTTACCGTTTCTTCCTGCACCAGACACAAAGCAAACGTGACGGCAATGTTCGCGAAAAAGCATGGTGGACATTATTTACCCTAAGTCCGGTTTTGGACGTGCCGGTGCGTCCGGTCTGTCGACTCTGGGGGGTGGGCCATGTGGATGGGCTAGCAGCTAGCTACACACGAACATCCACAGATTCCGATTCCACTTTGTTGTCCTGGCGTATCCGGATCTCCTCAGACCAGAACAGACTCGGTCTGGACTCGTTTAGTCTCATTAATCAACAACAGTCAGTTTAGATGCACAGAACGGGACCGAACCACCGGCAAAATCCAGGTCCAGCTCGCGCCGCTGCAGGTATAAATCCGCTTGTTTCTTAAGGTGTGTCGTGGAGTTGGCTCTGCAGTGATTGGCTCTGGTGCACACGTGGCTATGGTGTGCAGTGATTGGCTCTGGTGCTCACGTGACTATGGTAGCTATGGTTAGCAATGCTAGTAAAATTCGTAAAGCATTTCTGAAATGATTTATTAATGGTATCATTGCAGACCCTTGAACCACGCAGCAGCCATGTGGAAACTCTCAGGTCAGTCTGATCCTGATCCGCAGGGTTATTTGAGGCAAACACACACACACACACACACAGACAGACAGAGATTCCTTGCTTTTATAGAGAGATTATCATTATGGTCTAGTTTAGCAGCGTCCTGGTCTTTCACTTTCTCACCCATTCATAGATACACCATCCACAGAGGTTGTCATACAAGGTGCCAGCTCTTCACTCAGAGTGATGCAGCACTTTCTGATCACAGCACCCCGTGATATTTCTGTGCTCAGTCAGCCTCACACATAAACACTGATTGACCAGGTATCAGGACCAATCTGGGGGTCAGTATCTGGCCCATTCTTCCACGTGTAGCCACAGATGGGGTTGAACCACAGATGTTCCAGTGAGTGGATGACTAACTACCTCCTGAGTTGCAACAAACATTCACTCGAGTTTTGTTTTGTTTGTTTTTTTACTCAATATCACAAATGACTTTAATATACAGTACTGTGCATTCCTAAATCTTTGATATGTTTTAAATTCCAGGTGACAGGGAGAGAAGCATGTGTCTGAGAGTAGACAGAACTAGTGTAATAACAAGTAGTAATAACAATATCGAGAAACAGAATCAAATCTATTAAACATGTACAGATTACTTATAAAGCTGTCCTAACACGACAACAAGCCCAGTCCTACATGACATCTACACTGTAATGTCTTAAGAAATGAGTCAGCTCTGTACTGTGTGAAATTTCTCCCCAACATGGACAAACACTGAAATGATTCTGGTGGGGTTCAAACCTCCAGTACATCACACTATGTGGACACCATGTGGACAGCTAACTGAAAAGTGCTTGAAAGCTCAGCATAACGCTTCTTGTCCACCTCCCCACTTCCTCTGCTCTCCTCTCTGCCGCCCGCTGACCGAGTTCCTGCTGCAGCAGAAAACTACAGATGAGGCCATTATGGCTGACATGTCGTCATCCCTGTCTTGTCCCGTCCAGACAAACAAAGACAGAGGATCCTGTTGAAGGGCTCTGTGATGATG
The DNA here is from genome assembly GCF_900880675.1 of Sparus aurata. NCBI lineage: Eukaryota > Metazoa > Chordata > Actinopteri > Spariformes > Sparidae > Sparus > Sparus aurata. The sequence continues at coordinate 1,624,774 of NC_044206.1, forward strand.
AGACACTGACAGTCTCCTGTCTGCCTCAGCAGGGCCTCAGGATGCAGCAGAGAGCTGGAGCTACATTCACTCCCATTCACAGTGGCAGCCTGTTAATGTTCAACCACAGACAGGAACTGATGCAGGGCTTCTTCCATGGGGACACACCACTTCATCTGTATTTATTCATCATCTTTTGGGTGGTTGGAGAAAACAGGGAGGTATATTTGAATAAAAATCACTATCCACAGGAATATTTTTCATAAATATTTAGTATATATGTATGTATAACAAAACATACACAGTATTAGGACTTCTGATAATAACATATCATATAATATATCAAGCACATATAAAAGGCCCTGCAATTTGTATGTACTATATAAATAGTATATTTACCACACATGCACATACAGACATAATATGACATCTAATATGTATTCACTGTATACACACAAGCAGGGACATGTACATGATTATAGAGGGGCCGGGGCTCAAAGTCAGAAAAGGGCAGTATGCGCGCACCAAATGATTTTTCAGGCCTAAATAACACAATATGTAGGTTAATTTAAAATTAATAAACAAAGTACTTATAGAAAGCTAACTACTTAGCTGTGTATCCTGTGTAGCTGTGAGTGATGTGCAATTGCCATTTCTTTTGTGTCAACAAATTATTGTCAACATGAGTTTATTCACATTATGATAGGTTACTGAGGTTTAGAATAAATGTGCTGTAATAAATGTTAATGGATTTATAACTTACAAAGGTTCAAGTGGCTCCACTGTCACGTCTCATCTACGTGGTGGTGCAGTTCTAGACAAGGCACCGGCTTCTCTCTCTCTCGCTCTCTCTCTCTGTCTGTGAGAGACAGAATGGAGCCACAGCTGACAGAGAAGCGGTTTTAGGCTCAACACACACAAAATGCGTACCATAGATAACCGTGGCTTTTTTATACCGCAGTTTGTTTGTTTTTTTACATCCCTTTGCACAACAGGAATTTATTTATTCATTAAAAAAACACACAAAAAGTGCACTTTTAATACGAGGTAAAAAGGGCAGGGGCTCAAGCACCCCTTAAGGCCCTATGTGTGCACGTGCCTGCATACAAGAGCACCTTCAGCACCACTCTTTACCCCTGCTGACACCCTGGTGTTCATATGGGAGTACTGGTGGAACTCAGAGACCTATCCATCTTCCAGTGACAGTCAGTACTACTCCACCATACCTCCACCCAGCTTGCAGCTCCACATGTTCTTTTGCCCCCTGCTGCTTTGTCTGCCTACTCTAAGAGATGATCTGTTCATCCTATTGACCTACACCAGTCCAGAGCACAATATCTTCACATCTACTTGATGGTTTGGTTATGCATGATTCCCAGAGGATGAATATCAGTGTTTTGATGACCTCAGGACCTTGTTTCTAGTTTCATATGATGGGTGGAGGTTGTGCAGGTTGATTTCAATGCACTACATGACACCCTGCATGGCTCTGGAGATGGCAAAGTTGGTTGTCCTGTAAATCTTTCGTTTTGTTCTAGACTGAAATAATCCGACAACAATTTGATAAATCAACACGAATCTCAGTTCAGATATTTATGGTCTCAGATTAATCTTACTGACTCTGTTGATGCTCTGACTTTTTCTACTGCCAGCCAGAGGTTGATATTTTTTGTTTTTAATTGAGATGTCTTGACCAATGTTGGATGGGTTAGGGTTAGGGTTAGAGTCCCCAGTGGATGAAACAGTGGACACCCAACTTTTCCTCCTTGTCCACCATCAGGACCAAAAACTCAGAACTGGGTTATGAGCTAATATTGATATGGACATTTCTCAAAGTTTCAAAACAGTTTATTACAGGGCTGCCAAAAGTGGGGCCAGTATGCTTTCTATCAGAAGACTTTGTAACGAGTAAATAGTGGAGAAAACACTGACTGTACAACAGTCACCTGTACCACAACACACAGACATCCTCAGCCGAGCATAGAGCCTATATTCTAAATCCCATATAAACATGACTGAAATTTAGATTTAAATTACAGACAACCTTACAGCAAACATATCTTTAATACACCTTAGAGTTGCCAAAAAATAAGTCATAAAAGAAGAATGAATATATAGGTAAGACATTAAGGAGTGGGTGGGGGGATTTTTAGCAAAAACAAAGAAAAATAAACAAAATGAAGCATTTATTTTATTTTTTGTGAGGTAATTAAAAGTAATAAAAAGTGCTGTGTGTGTGTGTGTGTGTGTGTGTCCTTGCAGTTACCAGTGTACTGTATTAGACTCCTGCTGTTTCCTTTCTCCTTGTCCCAAAGTAGTGCTATTCAGCAGGCTGTACAGAGTAAATCAGCTCATCCATCTCTGTTAGTGAAAGTCACTTTGTCGGTTGGTCTGTTGGTCCCCAAATGTTTTAAAAACTTGAATTTGCAAGTGCCAGGCTACGGTTTGCTTTATTTCTGAGTTCAGCTGACTTTGCAGAGCTGAGGTTTTTAATGATGTGCCTGTTCACACTTTTAACCAATATTAAATGGTGTACCTATTAATTTTTTTTGTTGTGTAAGACTGACTAAATCTATGGGCCACTGTTTTTGGCAGGATCTGTCCAATAATACATCTATTAATGCAAAAAGCTGCTGTCAGTGTGTCATCATACAGAGACAGGACCGTATCGTCCATCTCATGGTGTCTTTGTCTCTTTGACAGGACAAGACAGGAATGACGACACAGCAGCAATAATGTCCATGCCTGTAGTTTTCTGCTGCAGCAGGAAGTCAGTGGTCTGAGGGAGCACAGAGGAGGTATGGAGCCTCTGATAGTAAGGTCATGGGAAACAGCTCATTTAAAGCTGTGGTGTAAGGAGGGGCTGTTTTTATCAATCAAATAGCAGCTTGTCTGTAATAATGTCTATAATAAAGGAAAGTGCTAACTCTACCTTTAACTCATACAAATAGCTCCATGCTCTTTTACATTGACACTGGGAGCCAACCAGCTGGTATGTTACTACCATGATTCATGTCCATTACAATGCACATAACACATAACAGTCTTATGGTCACATTAGTCGGAAAAATTTAAACAGGACACAGAAAAGTGGCTAAATTTAATCTGTCTATTAAAAAATAATTTGATCAAAATAAAACAAATTACTATTGTTATGCAAAATTATTTAGACTTAAAATTGCAGAACAAGTCTGGAGATATTCAAAATGTTCTCTCAGTGGCAACAGATCCCATGTGCAAACCAAAACCAAAATGGATGTATCCCACCAACAAATACTGTGTGTGTATCAAGCCTGATTTCTCCAAAAACTATTAAAAACATTGGTAGATACTCACTAGAGCACCAAATGTGGATTAATCCACCTCTGAAAATAGTCCCAATGAAATGCACAACTTCCTTTTAGAAAAAAGGTGAGTCTTTTTAATGATGAAAGCAAAAAAGAAAAATTTACATATTTGTTAAAGATTCACGGTTGAAGCCAGGATTTTAAAAATCATGACTGTTCATTAGTATTTACTACAAGTTTTTTTTGTCAATGCAATCGTTTTTTCTAAAACTATCTTGGTCTGAAAATCAAAATACATAACAAATATAAATTAAATAACAAATATAAACTAAAATAACAAATATAAATTAAAATTACAAATATAAACTAAAATAACAAATTAAAATTAAAATAACAAATACAAGCTATAATAACAAATACATACTAAAACAACAAACATAAACTAAAATAACAAACATAAACTACAATGACAGTTTCCCTGTAAATAGTACCAGAGCAGTTCTTTCCAGGAGACCTTAAAGGAAATTGTTAGAAAATTATGAATCGGTACAATCACTCCAAGCAGCCGGAGAAGATATTCTGCTATAGAAACCCTGAGTCTTTTTTAGAATTTACTATTAACAATTTTTTTTTTTTTTTTTTTTGCTGTAGCACACTCATAATGTATTGCCCTCAGTGGCCCTGATGGGTTTAGGGTTGAGTGTTTGAGACAAAGTAGTTCCATGATATTTGATGGCAATTAAATAAATGATGTTAAGTATCATCAACCTTATCTGGCTAAAATTCAACTGAATCTGGTTTCAGGCCAAGATTACCCAGCATATCTTATCCCTCTTCCTTCTAAAAAAAATACTAGTGACTCAATATGATGCATTTCAGGGATGAGTGTGTTTCACTGGGGTTTGGCCTTAGTGGAGAGAGGAATCCCTCCTGGGTGTGTGGAGAAGGTGTGTGGGAGTGTTGTGTGGGCTTTCCCCATACAGAGGGGCTCTAAAGGCCAGCCTACACACTCAGGATCCCACCTCTATCCCAGCCATGACATCCAGCTGGAGTCTGTCAGCAAAATAGCCAGCAAGGCGGAAACCATAGAGGAAGAAGACAACAAGAAGACCGCAGGAGAACAAAGGCTGTGTGAGCACGAGAGTGTGAAGAAAGGAAGAAAAGTGTGTGATGGAGAAAGTGTGAGGTGGATGGGATAAAGACAGTGTGTGTCGGAGGGACCATCCTGGAGTGCAAAATGGGCTCACACCTACACTCAAATTCCTCTGTATTATACGGAAGTCAACAGGAATGACAGTATGGACATGCGAATCCTTGACAGCTGCACAGTGAGCAAGAAGTACCTGCAGCAGGAGGATGTGTGTGTAGGAGGGGAGGCGAGCTGGGAAATGGCTTCCTCGGGTTAAAGTGGTGTGGGAACACAACGGGCAGGTTTTCACAGTTCATCATTTCACACTATGAGACTGATACTCATTTATAAGTCTGGAAAAAAATAATGTTATTTTAGCAGTGTCAGGAAAATTTGGTTTTACCTTTATGTGAAAATATAAAATATAATTTATAGGAACGATTACACACCACCATTGGTGGACTTAATTTTAATTTTGATATTTTATACTTCTTTACACATTTTGGGGACATGTTATTCTTTTACTGCGCTATATTCATGCTCATGTTCATACCACTTTACCCTCCCTATCTGGATTAGAATAGAAATTCTTATATCTGCATCCAGATGAATAAAAAAACTATTCAAATTAGCTTCATAATTTATATAAATTTTCCACAAATGTAGTTTAAAACAGCTGGTTCATTCGCTTATTATTACCTCATTAATATTGTAAATATTAAAATTCTGAGTTTGAATTTCCTCTCCAAAACCACATAGTGCCTCTTTAAATATTACTCCACGATATGTGCTTTTAATCTGGGACCTTGATGCATTTTGTTATTGTTACTTGTGTAGTTTTACTTCAGTAAGAAAGTCAATGCACGATTGTTACCAATAATAGATCACATTTTGACTGTGTCTTTGCTACTTTTACGTAGTAAATGAGCTGAATATGTCCTCCACCATTACAACTATAGCCAAAGCTAATTTACAACACCTTTCCCTCGATAGACATTTCATGCACATAGCTCAACAAGAAAGCAAAAACAACCTACGACACAGAGAACGATACATAATATATACATAATACCTGATCCCAGAGAAGTTGTGTAAAACAAGATGTGGTCATTTGCCAATCCCTTTTGATGTGTAATCAACTAAAAATAGTCAGCATATTACATTTTCTACCTCATCACCTGCATTGTTTTTTGTAAAATTACGGCATACTCTAGAGTTGTGGAATGCTTCAAAAACACCAGTGTGGAACATTTGGCTCATTGCTGACAGGTGATAGTATCATGAGTAAGACAGCAAGGATTGGACGAGGTTCACCACCATACTGCACATGATGGACTTGGGAACACTTCGTCTATAAACACAGTTTGTTTGCAAATGATTGCGTCCTGCTTCACACAGCAGCTAAAGTTTTGGGGTTTTGGCGGTGTACAATTTGTTTAGACAAACCTGATAGGAAAAACAAATTTCAGTTGTCCATATAGCAGTTCAGATTCAGAGCCCCAGTGCCTCTCTTCCGTGAGAGGCCCGTGTTCTCTATGTGTCAGTGCGTTTGTGGTAATTTAATCAAATGGAAAATCATTCATCATCAGGAATATGTACCATGTGTCCACAAAGTTAACAAAAATGTAATTCCAGTCTATGAAACCAGGTTTTGATATTGGGTATTTCCATAAGACAGGACCATAAGCTAATGTAGACATGTAGATCCATGAAAGCTGATCTTGTCAAATATGTAACAAATAATATAATCTAATTTGATAAAATGACCAAAAACTAAATGACCTTGTTGATCTCGAGATGGACAGTTTCACACATAATGTAGCCTCATCAATAAAATGTCATTAAAAAACTAAAAATCAATCTAATGTATGTTCTCTTGTATGTGTTGTAAGTGTGCCTGGTTTAGTAGTTGTTGCAGAGAGTCTACCACTGCCAGGTAAGGCTTAATGTAACAAACTGTGGGTTTCTCTAAGGATGTATGAGCACAAACTATCCTCAGATCATCTTCATAGTGTTCAGACCTTCAGCATGTTCAGTGCAACATGGTTCTCTGAGACAGAGTCTGTCAGCTGCCGCCCTCTGCTGTCGACTTTACTGTTCTCTGACAAAACTCACACAACACACAAAAAAGATCCAGGACTTTACACACTTGCTTACAGTTTTTATTGATTGCTTTGATGCAGCAGTCAACTCAAACTCCACATTTTCAAAACAGTTAACACACAGGCTGAAACAGTGGCACTCATGGTCAAAATGACTCATTTTGTTTGCAAAAGGCTCTAACCGTGCCAAAACATTTAAAATATGCAACAAAAGCTAATTTTGCCTTCAATCAACACAACTTGCAAACAAGTGTATGAGCTCTTCCAATCAACCATTACACAGTGGACAACAAAATACAAGATACAGCACTCAGTGCGAATCGGTGCACCATTGCTTGTCATTGTGACCTATTACTCTACGTAGCTTTCATGCCAGTGCCATTTGTTGTCAAATTTGCCGTCTTGCAAAGAATTGAATCCAGAATCAGAAATGCTTTGATGCATTTTTTGATTCCATTGATTCTTTTTTTCGAACTGTGGCTGAAAACTGAAATACTGTAAATATTACACAAAATACATGGAAACCAAAATAAAATCTATTAGAGTATAAGAAAATAAGAAAGCTGGTAGTCTCATAGTCCACAAAACATTTCTGCAGCTTCACAGCAAGCATTTTCCTGAACAACTGACCTGTTTTAAAACATAGAAAAGATGTTAAAGATATAAAATATTACAGTAAAGTATAACAATCTATTACTGTAGTGTATAAGAAAAAGCCACTATTGATACTCAGTCTGTTCTGTCTTGACGATGGGGCCACATGGCCTGATCCACATTACATTCATTATCCTCTCTTGCAATGATCCAAGGGAAAAATCTTCTTGCATGCCATCCAACCTTGACATTCCTCTGCACCTATTTCTCACTCTCATCCGCCTTAGACCTCTTCAACCCATGTTGGCAAAGAACAACACAGCCGCTGCACTTTTTAAGGCCTGTAGACTGATTGCTCATTGAAGATTTGTGTTTAGGAGTGTCAAACAGGTGCTTTAGTGATTTCATACTGATGTAGGTAGTTTCTAATAGTTAGGAACAGATGGTTTCTGTTTGGTTACCATAGCTAAAACAATGGAGTTTGGACTGCTTGAATGACATCCGTATTAACTGTTCTGCTAAAGGGTGGGGAAAATGTGTCAATTCAATGAGAAAGGGTTAACACATTTGCAAGAGGTGTCTTGTGCTCTGCTGAGACTGTGATGATGAAAACCAAGTGGATTCCAGTTTGTTTAAACAGGTCAAAGCAACAATAAAAACTGTAAAACCTGTACCATAATATTTAACTGGGTTAATTAGATAATTATTGATCATTCTTTCATTTTATTTATAAACTCAGGGGCGGTTCTTCATATGTGCAAAATGGGCAATCGCCCAGGGCAGCATTTGTGGAGGGGCGGCATGGGCAACTGCAAAATAAATACATAAAATAATAATAATAATAATAACAATATTATTATTAATATTATTATTATTTTATTTTTATATATTTCTTTATAATTTATATATATACATTATGATTTTGTACAAGTCACTGTACAAGCTGTAAGAAAGTCCACAAGATGAGTAGAAACACATAAAAAAACACAATGCTCAGATGGAAAAGACAAAAACTAGATTAAAAAAACATGGATTTAAATAAATGAGGGCAATTATATCAGCACCATGCTGTTTATTATTTGCTAATTTATTAACAATCCATATATTCAGTTTTTCTCCAGGAACATCCTCAAGACCTTTTAGTGGTGCGTTAAACTTATAGCTGAGTTTGTGCTGAAAAAGACCAGTTCATGCAGTCTAAAGCTGCTAAACATAGATGATTATACATCTGTACAATTTACTTTCTCATCCCTAACATGACTGACATACACATGATCACTGCTGTGGGTCTTCTTAAAGGTATTTATGGTCATGTTAAGGATACATACTGAATGCATGTTTGTCTGTTGCTATGTATTTTTGTAGCTGTCCTGTAACCCATGGTGGTCGGTATGAATGGATATATGGTTATATGTTTTAATGTTTTAATGGAGCCAGTCTTTTGGCATCATGTTATACTGTTATTATCTGTTGCTGTGTGTATTCTTTAATATGTTTTTATTTTTTAGCCACCCTGTGCCTAGCTTAACATCTCTCCATAGGACTACAGTTGAAAATTAGCCTGCTGGCTAACACTGGCACATTTACAGAAATGTTGATTAATGTGCAGTCCTTTAAATAAATAAATTAAATGAAAATATGTGCACCCTGTTCTCAGTGTACAGTGTAGGTCATAACTCCAGGTTCCTCATTGTTAGTAGTCCACAACTCTGTGTGCTGTGCTGCTCCCTTCATCGCTATAGGCCACTGGAAAAAACTGGATCTGAGTAAACTGACGAGGAAGCACGGCATTAAGATGTCCTGTCTTCGTCAGTGTCAGTAGAGGAATGCAGCCTGGCAGTGGGTCAGGCTGTCGATCATAGCAGTATGAAGTCCGCAGCGCGGATGAACGGGGCTGTGGTCTTCTTTGTGGACTCTGTTGAAAAGGCGAATGTGGGGGTGGAGAGCGGCAACACGGAAACGAAAGCGTCATACACCGTGATGCCGCTCTCCACCACCACATTCGCCACACCGGCGAAAAAGGTTACATTATCTTATGTCCAATGAGAATGGGATGAGACACTGATGAAAGAGCTTCCCTGACATGGCAAAATAGTTTCACCCATCCGTAAATTGCTGTCGGGATGTAAGTCTCCGTTCTTACAGTTTTTTTTCGATTGCTAAGATGCATTGGTCGAAACTGAAGCGACATGTTCAAAACTCTTAGCACAGTCTGCAAAACAGAAATGCGTGTGGGCTAAACTGTGTCTCACTTTTCATTGCTGTCAGACGAAGTGCATTCAGTGACCACAGTCACCGAAATGGATGAAGTCTTTTCTCATTCACTAGTTCACACCTGCAAAACACTATGCTTTAACAGCACATTTTTCAAATGCTAACACACTTTGTTCAAAACAGTTAAAAACACACTCAAAACAGAATGATAGGGGAACAAATACTGGGAATTTCTGCTGCAGCCACATTGAAATCTGTTGAAAATTATATCAAAATATTGACAATAAAAATAAATAAAACGAAGATGCAATTCCAAACAGCTAATGGTAGTTTTCAGCTGAAAACTGATTCAGGTGAGCTGCGTTTGGCCTCATTAGAAAGCATATACAAAAGGAGTGGCTTCTGATTCTTTTTCCTGTGCAAGTATGGATCAAAGAGCAGCGAGTGAAGTTGGTAGAGTGAGAAGAGCAGCCAGGAGAGGAAGGCTCTCCACACAACCAGCTCTCCTTGCTGGATGCAATGAATGCTGGTTGTGGAGATGTTTCTCCCGAACCCTGCCAGGGATGGATCAGACATGTGCCTTGCCAGAGAAGATATAAGATGTGACGTCGAGGAAAACATGTGGCCGAATGGAGATGACAGGGTCTGAATATTACAGTATACATGTGTTGTTTTTTAGTTTTATCTCTTACTGTAATTTGTATTCTACCCCTGGAATTCTGAGATTCTGCATTATTCTGTTTACGTAATCTTTATTTTCTGTATGGTCCTGAAGTACTTATGCAAAAGCACAAATATTCTTGAATAAATCTCTGCATTCTTGATTCAGTATTGTTGCAATATATTACAGAATGTACAATAATTTAGAACCATTAAAGTGCAAAAGATCCTTTATAAAATACTGATTTACCAGACAAAAATCATTCTAACTTGAAATATAAGATGTATTTAATGTAATGTTCTTTGTTGTTGTATTTTGTCGTTCCGTTTGTTAAGAGTGATTGTGTGTGTTTCCAAAGTGAGACAATGTGCTAGTGTTTTGTTGAATGAGCTTCTTTTGAGACAAGTATGAAGTGTTTTGTTGGTGAGACACACTTTTGGGCATGAGATTAACTGTTGAGCTGAGCTGCATGATGGAAATGCAGACTGTGTTAAGAGTTTTGAACATGTCACTTCAGTTTCGACCAATGCGTCTTAGCAATCGAAAAAAACTGTAAAGCATGTGGTGTCTCATAGGAGAAATGTCCTCATGATTTTGAATAACAGGGGCCAAGACCTGAGCCTGGCGTTCAAGATCAGAGTGGAGGATCTTGATTATGTGATCTTTGACTCTTCTGACAGCACCAAATGTTTTGGATGTGGAAAGGAGGGACATTTGATCAGGGCCTGTCAAGGTAAGGACACGAACAAAACAGGTGAGGGTCAGAAGGAAACACAGGTGGAAGTGGAGGTGCAGAAGGAGGCAGGTGGAGGTGGAGGGACAGGAAGAGGAAGGTGAGGGACAGATGGAGATGGAGGTACAGGAGGAGATAGGTGAGGAAAAGGGGAGGCAGGTGGAGGTGGGGGTACGAGAGGAGGAAGGTGAGGAGAGACAGGAGGGATAGGTGGAGGTACAGGACGAGGTAGGTGAGGAGAAACAGGAAGAACAGGTGGAGGTGCAGGAGGAGGCAGGTGAGGAGCAGGGGAAGTAGGTAGTGGTGGAGGTGCAGGAGGAGGCAGGTGAGGAACAGGGGAAGCAGGTGGAGGTTCAGGAGGAGGCGGATGAGGAGAAACAGGAAGAACAGGTGGAGGTGCAGGAGGAGACAGGCAAGGAACAGGGGATGCAGGTGGAGGTGGAAGAGGCAGATGAGGAAGAACAGCACAGATAGGTGAGTGTGGGAGGGCAGGAGGAGACAGGGGAAGAAAAGGTAAAATACAAAACTGAAGAAAAGGAGTGCAGGTAACAGACTGGTGGAGGAAGAAACAGTGGAAGGGAGTGATTTTGAAATGGGGGATTAGATGAGGATGACCTTTTAAAAGTGCCTCATCTGAAAAGAAAATTAAGAAATAATTCAAGAGAGCCTCAGGCCAAGAAAGGGACAGCAGGTCCGGGAAAGGGGAAGCAAACAGCGGCCCAGGGAGGCTCAGAGTCTGGATGCTGTGTGGAGGAAGACTCAGAAGACGAGGAAAGCCAATCCTGGGCTTTCTCAAAGAAAAAAAAACAAAAAAAAGTTACAGTGTGGGAAAAATTTGATTGTTCCTACAAAAAACAAAGAACGCAAAGTCTGTAAAAAAAGAAAATTCTTTCTCAGACAAAGAGCTGTTGCCAAACTTTGCCCAACAACAACTGATAAGTAAGGGGAGAGGGGGGTACACTGACCAGGAGGTTTACAGAATCTGAAAGATTGTACAGAAAATAAGGAAAGAACTGAACAATGCGGCTAATGATGAGGATGAATGAAGTGAAAGCAGTGCTGGTTTGTTGGCATTTTTTTAATCTCTTATGAGCCATTTTAATATCAGCATTATAAATATAAATGGGGCAAGAGATGCAGAAAAAAGGTCTCTGCTGTTTGAAATGAGGAATGTTAAAAAAGTAGACATGATGTTTGCGCAGGAGACTCACAGTGACACCTTTAATGAGTCTGACTGGAAAAAAGAATGGAGGGGGGAGGTGGTGTTGAGCCACAAAAGCACAAACAGTGGGGGGGTGGGACATTCTCTTTGCCAAGAGTTTTACTCCTGTGTCTTTTGAAGTGGAGGAGGGGGTGGGAGGAAAAATAAAGGTGGTGAAGACAATTTATGAACATTTTAAACTTGTTTTTATCAACGTGTATGCCCCCACCTCAGGACCAGACAGAGTGGCCTTTTTAAGAATTTTAGGCACTGTTTTAAGTAAAGTAAATGTTGAGGACTTTTTATTTTTGGGAGGAGATTTTAACTGCCCAGAGAATGACTTACTGGACAGGAATCACTTTGAGCCTCACAGAGAATCCCAGAGTGCTCTGAAACGTTTAAAATGAACATGATTTAACAGACGTGTGGAGGAGAATGCATAGTGATGGGAGGCAGTATACCTTTCTCTTGCCAGACTAGACCGGTTTTATTTTTTTAAGCACCATCCTAGCGTTTTTAAGAAGTGTGGCATTACACCTGTTGGTTTTACTGATCACTCTATTGCATTTTGTAATGTTTTTATTGCTAACTTTTAAACCCTAAGAGCGCATATTGGCATTTTAACACCACTTTGTTGTCAGATGCCCATTTTAAAGACGTTTTTAGGTATTTTTTGGGAAGGTTTTAGAAACAGAAACAATTATTTCTAAATGTCTTTAAGACAGTGGTGGGATCCCAGGAAGAGTGAGATAAGGCAGCTCTGTCAGCAGTACAGTTTCAACGTCACACGGGACATTACCAGATGTATGAAGGATCTGGAGACTGAGATTGTGGAAATTCAGAACTTAGTAGAATCCACTGGAAATCGTGATCATATTAAAGATCTCAAGTCTAAAAGATCTGCTCTAATAGACCTACTAGGCACAAAGGCTCAGGGGGGGGGGGGTCCAGTCCAGATATCAGGCTGCAGCACTTGTGGACGCTCCATCCAAATTCTTCTTTGGGCTGGGGAAAAAAAACGGCCAGAGAAGAAGCATCCCTGTGCTGCGTTCGACCTCCGGAGTAGAACTCACTGAGCCTGGAGAGATCCGGAGAAGAGCTGCACGGTTTTACACAGACCTCTACAGCAGTGAGTATGAGGAAAATAAAGAAATTTTTAAATCTTTCTGTAGAGATCTGCCAAAAGTCCCAGAAGACTTTGGAGCTGAGATGGGGGAACCATTGGTTCTCCAGGAACTTTACACGGCCTTGCAGGGCATGGAGGGGGACAAGGCTCCTGGGATTGACAGGATCCCTGTAGAACTCTACAAGGAATTCTGGGGGGTTTTGGGGGAGGACCATTTAACTGTTTTTAATAGCAGTTTTAAAAACAATCGCCTACCACAGAGCTGCAGGAGAGCAGTGATAACTCGAATGCCAAAAAAATTTGATCTGTTGGACATTACAGTTTTTCTCGATTGTTTACACACAAAAATTGGTGCTTGAGACACAATGACCACAACATGTAACTCATGCACCAACCCCCTGAACCAATTCTGCTAAACTACAAGCACAATTCCTGCTTTACACTCAAATTGCAGTTCTAAAACACACTTTTTTCAAAACACTACACACAATTCTCTGCGTTTGGCACAACTTTCATGAAGAACTCCCTTGTTGTCACAAGGAACACTCTGTCATTCAAAATTCTAAAGTTAATTGTCCTACTATGCGTACTGACTCATCACATGGGCAAACACCTGGACACCCTACACAGCACACTCATTCCACCAGATCAGCTCAGGTACGTTGTCATTTGGGACAATGTAAGTTTCCACTGGGCTGCTCTGGTTCGTAACTGGTTCACTGCCCACCCACGCTTTATCTCCCTCCATATTCTTCATTCCTCAATCCTATTGACAATTTTTTTTTCTGCCTGGAGATGCAAAGTGTATGACCGAAATCCACAAATGTGTATACCCCTTCTCCAAGCTATGGAAGACGCATGTGGATATATAGTAGTTGGTGCTTTTCATGGCTGGATTTACCGTGCTGGGTGATATTTCTCCTGCTGCTTGGCCAGGGAAAACACGGCTTGTGATGTGGATGAGGTGCTGTGGCCAGACGGAAACAGAGGAGGGCATGCTGTACAGTTTTGTTGTTTGGTTGTTTGTTTTTTTTACTGTAACTGTGTACAGTAAATTCTTCTGTTGTTTTGTAGGTAGACCGTATATTGTTGTATATGCAACTTTGTGTTGGTGGAGATGTACACTGTGTACATTGTTTTTGAGGGAAAAATAAAATATATCTGTTACTGTCTATTTGTGTGCTCTGAGTATAAAAACAATATTCTCAAATATTTTACAACAGACTTACGTATGTGCTGACTGTAGTAAGTGTTACTGAACAAAAAAGGCCTAAGTCATTATGATGAATGAAGAAGAAGTGTTTTCCATTCATCATAGTGTTTTACACTGAGCACATCAGTGTTCAACTGGTTCTTATAAATGTCTATTCATTTGATGGTTTGTGTGTGTCATTTGAAAACAAAACACCATTTTGAGAAGAAATAACATTGTTTTGAATGTAAAGTTTCATTTTGCAGGAGAATTTAGGGGTTTTGCCCGTTGTGTGTGTGATTTTTGATTTGTGTGTAGAGTTCTGAGAGCATGAGGCATGCTTTCAAAAAATGTGTGTAAACAATCGAGAAAAACTGTAAGAACTGGCGCCCGGTGTCGCTTTTATGCACCGATTACAAGATTTTATCAAAGGCACTAGCCAACAGGCTGCGAGATATTATGGACCTGATAGTCCACCAGGACCAGACTTCTGTGTGCCTGGTAGGTCTATTCTGGACAATGTGTCATTGATTAAGGATATTTTGGACATCTCCAGTTCTTTGGGAATTCATACTGGTCTCATTTCATTGGCCCAGGAAAAGGCTTTTGATTGGGTTGAGCACCTTTATCTCTGGAAGACTCTGGAGAGTTTCGGCCTCAGCCCAGGTCTCATAGCCATGATCCAGGTTCTGTACCAGGATGTTGAAAGTGTACTAAAGATCAATGGAGGACTGAGCGCCCCTTTTAAAGTGTGCAGGGGGGTCAGACAGGGCTGCCCCCTCTCAGGAATGCTTTACTCAATCGCCATCGAACCCATGCTATGAAAAATAAGAAAAAACCTTGAAGGTCTGTTTTTAAATGGTTTTAAAAGAAACCACATTTTATCACCATATGTTATTGTGAGGACACAGAAGGACTTTACAAAGCTAGGAGAGATTGTCAGAGATTTTGGGATTTTATCAGCAGCAAAAGTAAACTGGGAAAAAAGTGAAGCTTTGGCGGTGGGCAGGTGGAAGAGGGGGCTTTTAAAACTACCAGGGGTTATAAATTGGAAAAGAGATGGTTTTAAGTATTTGGGAGTTTTTTTAGAAAGCGAAAATGTGATGGCAAAAAACTGGGAAGGTATTTTAGAAAAATTAAAAGGCAAACTAAAGAAATGGAAGTGGGTGCTGCCACAGCTGTCCTTCAGAGGAAGAACACTGATTATAAACAACCTGGTGGCCTCACAGCTGTGGCATAAAATAGCTTGTGTCCCATCACCACCAGCACTAATCAACAAGATCCACACGGAGCGAGTGGATTTTTTTTGGGAAGGGAATTTTCACTGGGTCAGGAAAAAGATAATTTTCTTACTAAAGGAGGAAGGGGGGCATGGCGTGGTGGACATCAAAAGCAGAGTGATGAGTTTTAGATTACAGTTTTTACAAAAGTTTGAACAGGGTATTTTAATGTTTGGAAAGATGTGGCAAGTGTAGTTTTAAAAAGAACTGGTAAGATGGGCCTGGATGGCTCATTGTTTTTAATGGACACAAACTATTTAAACAAATCAGTGCTACCCTTTTTATCAGGCTTTCATCAGGAACTTTCAAAAGCTTGGAATATTTTTTAAAAAAGGAGCAAAGAAAGTACGGTATCTCTCCACTGGCTCCTGGAGGAGCCAGTTATCGGAGGCGCCAGGCTGGATATACAAGACGAGTCCACTCCAGGGCTGAGGGGTATCCTGAAGGACGCAGGCGTCCTGACTCTGAGGCAGGTGGTGGAGGTGGCAGGGAGCGACCTGCAGGACGGCGAGGCCTTCGCGAAGCGGCTGGGGGTCAAGTCCACAAGGGTAATACATCTGGTCCTCAAAAAGTGGAGGAATAAGCTGCAGGAAGAAGAACTCCTGATGTTGAATGAGTATGGAGAAGGGGTAGAGGAGGCAGATGCAGAGGACCCTTTCCCGGAGACGACTCTGATTCCAAACCTGTAGGGATCCTCTGGCTTTATACAACTGGTGAACAGGTGTATAAAGACAGAACTAGATCTTCACACAGCAAATGGAAAAGCACTGTATAAAGAGTGTGTTGTTGTTTTAAACAAAAAAAGACTGGAGACACAGAGAGACAGCATTTGGAGAGGACACATCCAGATGACGGGGACTGAACAGCCAGGATGGAGAAGCTTTCATAAAGCACCCTCCAAAAAAAGAACAGGAGATCTCAAATGGAGGATCTTACATGGAGCCATCCACTGTAAATGTTGCTGTTTTTAAACCCCACTGTAAAAGGTGAGTACCCTTTTTGTAAACCTTTTTTTAGAGTGTGACAGGCTTTTAGAACATTTTAAAGGAGTCATCACCCGGAAATCGCAATTTCTCTCGTTAAATTAAGCATATTGGTGTTGGACCTCTTTTGAAACTTGCCTGAAAAGCTGGAGTTTGAAAGTGGCTTATTTTTTTTCGCTTTGGCTCTTTTTCCGAACAGGAATAGCGCACAATAGTGCGCGTTCCTAAAGCACGAGATTTTTCTCTCGGTTACTTGCATCGGCCCACAGCCGTCCTCAGCCAGACTTTCTGAGTGAGCACGCTGAATCTGCTTATTTCTCTGTCATTTTCACGCCATACATCGTGACCGCCAGCATTAAAACTCAGGTCTTACATGTAAAACACGAGTTTGAAAAGTAAGAAGGAAAAAAAAAAATTTATCATTCAGAGACATCCTGCCGTAAACGTGTCTCTTCCACCGTCTCTGCCTCTTCACTCTCCCGTTCGGGTTCCGACTCCGGCTCGTACATAAATGCCTGAATTCCGTAAGGTTCGTCATTTAGTGTGTGCGCCATGACAGGGGGCTGTTTATGTTTTGGAGTCTGTGTGTGCATGCAGGCTAACCCCCCATTCCGGCTCTGTCCTTCCTGTGGCCAATCAATGCACGCCTCATTACATATTAATACAATGCACATCCGGACCGGTCAAAACCTCGCGCATAATCTCGCGTGAGAAAGTCGCGGTATGAAAAAGTGTCAGAACAAGCTCTATGTTTGATTTTTTAATTTTTCTTTTTTTTCTAATAAGTTTTAAGAATTGATCCAAAGCGATCCAAGAGGGACTGGATATGTAAAAAACCAGGTGATGACTCCTTTAACATTATAAAATAATGTTTTGAACGTTTTAATGAAGTCAAAGAATGTTTTTATATTTGGCACAAAGTACTTTAAACTCAATGCGGAGAAATGGCAGCTTCTAATTTTCTAATAGTCGAAGCAAAGATGGCAATTTATTTGACAAGAAGAAGTAAACCGAGAGGAAACGAATGCCAGTTAGAAAGGGTTTTTATTGAATCGGTTAGGAAAAGGGTTTTTATTGTTTTTAATTTTTACAAACTAATGGAGAGTCTGGATGTTTTTATCAAGACGTGTTGTTTTGATAAGACTAGTGCATTGCCCGTAGGAAGCGTGTATTCCTATAGAAAAGTGGGAGGTTAAGTAGCTTTTTCATGGATGGCCAAATGAGGTTGTGTTTGAAGGTGGGAAGTCAGGGATATAATTGGCTGTTTTTGACTACTTCTGATTATACCATTATATTTCACCTTAAAAACTATTTACCTTGCCTTTCTTGGTGTCATTATTTTCAGCACAACCTCACATGTGTGACTGTACAGTTATTTTTTCATTTTAACATACTATATTAACACTATGGACCTAAAATCGCAACATAAAATCAGAGTAGGAAAAAGTTTGATTTTTTACTTTGAAAACCACAAATATGTTTAATGAAACATTTTTATTACTTATAATGAAAATATAAATTGTTGTTTGCTAAATTGATGCATAAATTTTTGAAATTTACAAAGTTATGTGTAACTATTTACATTTAAATGCAGGCAATGCCTCAGGCTCAGCTCATTCCTGCCTGTTTCACATTCAGCAGTCCTTGTTTTGACTCACAACACAAAAAAAAACGACTCCACTACACACTAAACACACTACACCAAACACTATATAACACATTAACTATACACTCCAAACACGCTATATGTCACAAATCTCTCAACTCTCAAAACTTGGTATCTTCTGTCGCTGTCTCCAACACATCACTGCTGCTGTCACTCATCTGCCGACGTCCCTTACACATCTTCCGGTTCCTCAACAACCAAACTTGCTGCTTGGACAATTTCGTGACAAAAGCCCGTTTTTACCGTTTCTTCCTGCACCAGACACAAAGCAAATGTGACGGCAATGTTCGCGAAAAAGAGTGTTGGACATTATTTACCCTAAGTCCGGTTTTGGACGTGCCGATGCGTCCGGTCCATCGCCTCGGGAGGTGGGCCATGTGGGTTCGCTAGTGGCTAGCATCTAGCAGCTAGCAGCTAGCTACACACGAACATCCACAGATTCCGATTCCACTTTGTTGTCCGCGCATCTCCGTATCTCCTCAGACCCGAACAGACTCGGTCCGGACTCGTTTAATCTCATTAATCCACAACAGTCAAAATCCTGGTCCAGCTCGCGCTGCTGTAGGTATAAATCCGCTTGTTTTTTAAGGTGTGTCGTGGGCTTGAGGACTGCAGTGATTGGCTCTGGTGCGCACGTGGCCACGGTGTGCAATGATTGGCTCTGGTGCTCACGTGACTGTGGTGGCTCCGGTGGACAATGCTTGCGGAATTTGTAAAGCATTTATGAAATAAATTATTCACGGTATCATTGCAGTCCAAGCAAATGCTTAGTTGCACACCACTGAACCACGCAGCAGCCATGTTGAAACTCTCAGGTCAGTGTGATCCTGATCCGCAGAGATATTTGAGTCAGACACATACACACACACACACACACACACACACACAGACAGGCAGAGATTCCTTGCTTTTATAGAGAGATAATCTGTTTGGTGGAGGAGGAGGAGTTGTGTTTCCTGTCTGTTTTTAACATTTAAAGTTCTTCAACAAAATGGTTGTTTTGAAAGAAGTTCTGTAATAAAAGGGTTTTGTTTAAGTAAAAAAAAGTCTCTCAACTAAATTTTCAATTCAAGTGGCTTTATTGGCATGACTGCGTACAATACAATGTTGCCAAAGCATCTTAACACAAACTATAACAGTAATAATAAACATAAATAGGCTAAATAAACAATAACAAAAGAAAAGGGCATGGAGAACAAGAGGGACTATGGAAGGTAGGTAAGAATAACATAAGACATAAAGATATATAACAAATTGATTATTAGTTAATAGAAATTAATTATCAGCCATGTGTGATGGGAGGCTCACACAGTACATTTACATGCACAGCTTAGTCGGATTACAGCCATGGTTCGACTATGCTATTCAATCAGACAACTGCAATTGTCCGAGTATACATGCCGGTGAGAAAATCGGATTATTGGCCGGAGCATGTCATACCCCAGTACAATAGATGGCGCTGTACTCATTTAATCCAGTGGCAACAGAGCCACCTCTGGCTGACCTCTTTACGTCACCAGCAACAACAAACTCTGCCTCAGCATTCGAGAAAGATGCCGTATGAAGAGCGAGACGATGTACATTTCGTATATGGTGTACATGATAATTACACAAACTAGATGCACAATGACGCTCTTTCTTGTGGTTATTTCGGAGGAAAGACGCCAACACCACTGCCATCCTTCTATTTCCGGCTCACAGCCCCGGGGAAAAAATCTCGTGCATGTGCAGAACGCAAAATCCAATCCGATGGAACGTATACATGCAGGAGTAATGCAACTATCAATCAAATCATCTCGGTGTTTTAATGCAACTATGAGAAATCCGATCCAGTCCGATTTTAGTCAGACTAAGGTGTATACATGCATCTTAAAAATCCGATAATAGTCGTACTAACACAGTAATTCGGTTTTCTTGAGTGTCATGTAAACACACTGACTCAGCCTGTACGTAGTCAGTGTTCTCCTCAGTTTGGTATCAGTCACTGTGGTCAGGTAGGCTGCCACAGTGTATTGTCTGTTTGGGGCTACATACGTTTCCATTTTGCTCTGGGATTCTATTAGTTCTGTACAATAATGTATTTTTCTTTTTCTTTCATCATAATTTGGTTGGGTCTTATTATGTTATGAGGGTTTTTGTCCTGAAGCTGAGATGGTCGTGGTGTAATGAGCTGAGTGGTTGGTGGTTCGCTCAGCCTCAGGGCCAGTAGGCAGAGAGGAGTCCTTTGTGGGTTCGACTCGTGGTAGCCTAATTCAGCTCTGCATGCAGAGTTGGGAGCTCTTCTCTGCACCTGGAGGATACTTTTGCAGGATCTCAATGGGATGTTTGTCCCATTTTTGTGGGAGCAAGGTGTGGATCCCACCTTGCTGCCATATAATGCAATGGGTTCGATGATTGATTTGAATATTTTGAGCCAGGTTCTAATTGGTAGTTCAGTGTTTATTGATTTCTTAATGGTATAGAAAGCTTATCTGATTTGGTCAAATCGTATACTTTCCCTCCGATACTACTTTCGATTAATTTTAAGAAAAGGCCGTTGTGACAGATTGAATCGAAGGCTTTTTGAAAATCCACAAAGCAAGCATATATTTTTGTGTTATTTTTTTGCACATATTTCTTAATTAGAGTCTGCAGTGTAAGAATATGATATGTGGTTCTAAATTTGGGTAGGAATGCAATTTGGCTTTTGCTTAATAAATGATGTTCTATAATGAAATCTATCATTTTTAAATTTAGTATACTACATAAAACTTTTCCAAGACATTTTTAATTTTGGGGGTCTGTCTTGTCTCTCTCTCTCTCTCTCTCTCTCTCTCTCTCTCTGTCTCTGTCTGGTCTTATCCTTTATTCAAAGAGCCATGACTAAATTCACATTTGTGTGTTGTTTGCATGGACGCCTACTAAGTTCCTCTCAGACGGGTGGTGAGGGCAGAGCAGCACAGGACAGCTGGAAACTATGTATGACTGCAGGCTTGGCTGATGTTCTTAGATTAACTTCAAAATGTACACAATCAGTAAATGTTAATGACAAAATATTCATTATAGGAATGCAACTGAATTAAGATGATAAATAACACAGAAATACATTGGAGAATTTTTCTTTACGCATTTAAAGATGTGGAGATGTAGCTAACTCTGTTTGATCACTACTAAATTCACCTGTCACCTGGCTACAATAAATATCCAGTCAAGGAATGTAATCAACAAAATTGTGAGACATCATTACAGTTTTTCTCGATTGTTTACACACATTTTCTGAAAGGATGCCTCATGCTCTCAGAACTCTACACACAAATCAAAAATCACACACACAATGGGCAAAACCCCTCAATTCTCCTGCAAAATTAAACTTTACATTCAAAACAATGTTATTTCTTCTCAAAATGGTATTTTGTTTTCAAATGACACACACAAACCATCAAATGAATAGACATTTATAAGAACCAGTTGAACACTGATGTGCTCAGTGTAAAACACTATGATGAATGGAAAACACTTCTTCTTCATTCATCATAATGACTTAGGCCTTTTTTGTTCAGTTACACTTACTACAGTCAGTACATACATAAGTGTGATGTAAAATATTTGAGAATATTGTTCTTATACTCAGAACACACAAATACACGGTAACAGATATATTTTATTTTTCCCACAAAAACAATGTACACAGTGTACATCCCAACCAACACAAAGTGCATATACAACAATATACGGTCTACCTACAAAACAACAGAAGAATTTACTGTACACAGTTACAGTAAAAAACAAACAAAAAAAAAAACTGTGCAGCATGATCTCCTCTATTTCGGTCTGGCCACAGCACCTCATCCACATCACAAGCAATGTTTTCCCTGGCCAAGCAGCAAGAGAAACATCACCTAGCATGGTGAATCCAGCCATGAAAAGCACCAACTGCTATATATCTACATGCATCTTCCATAGCTTGGCGAAGGGGTATACGCATGTGTGGATTTGTGGATTTCGGTCATACACTTTACAAAACATTTTCAATAGGATTTAGGAATGGAGAATATGGAGGGAGATAAACAACTATAAAGCGTGGGTGGGCAGTGAATCAGATACGAACCAGAGCAGCCCAGTGGAAACTTAGGTCGTCCCAAATGACAACGTACCTGAGCTGCTCTGGTGGAATGAGTGTGTTGTGTAGGGTGTCTAGGTGTTTGCCCATTTGATGAGTCAGTGTGCATAGTAGGGCAATTTACTTTAGAATTTTGAATGTCAGAGTGTTCTTTGTGAAAGCAAGAGATTTTCTTCATGAAAATTGTGCCAAATGCAGAGAATTGTGTGTAGTGTTTTGAAAAAAGTATGTTTTAGAACTGCAATTTGAGTGTAAAGCAGGAATTGTGCTTCTTGTTTAGCAGAATTGGTTCAGGGGGTTGGTGCATGAGTTACATGTTGTGGTCATTGTGTCTCAAGTACCAGTTTTTGTGTGTAAACAATTGAGAAAAACTGTAATCTCCTGTAGGAGTAGATTTTGGCAAGAAGTAGAAAGTATATGGACTGAGCACCATCTAGTGGTGTGATATAAAATGATTCTAGCTGGTTTAATCAGGACATCAAAATGATTGTTTTAAAGTGCTGTACAGTGCATCTGATATTTGGAGGTTTCTACATGTTAAGGGCAATAACAGCTACAATAACACCTTTGTCCATCATGTGAGAAGTTTACAACATATGGTCATCTGTAAATAACTCAGTAGATGTGTTCTAATGGCCCAGTTTGTGTGAAATAAACCAAGAGTGGCACTGAGGGGCAATGAGATGTTAAGAGCTGATGGCAGTGGGAGTAGTTTGGGCCTGAACAAACAACAACAACTGGCAGCAAAATGCTCTCGTTCTATTATTTCTGTTACTGTTACAAATTGGTCTTTTATCATCATCCATTTTTTATCAATAATTGTAAGATACTGACAGCAGAAAATAATTTATTAAAAGTGAGAAACACCACATGATTTGATTATTTTAGTTTCATCTGTCTTTGTGGTGCCAGACAGTAAATTTGACTTGTTAGACAAAGTATACATACTATATATATAATCCTTGATGTCAGCTCCCTCTAGCACCGGTAATTGTAGGCCCTCGGTTTCCCTATAAAGTTTCTGCGTTGTGTATTTTGCTCTGTTTGTACGGTGGAATACGGAGAGAAGAACCAGGCGAGGAAGCACAGGATCTGGGTTGAGCAGTCTTTATCTCAATTACAATACAAAATATGTCACACTGCCATAAAAAATCTCCCATGGTCTTTTCCAGTGACCAGTAATAACATAACCAGCAGATACCAGGTGTGTGTGCGGGTGAGCAAGTGAGTGAGCGTGACTATGTGTGTGTGTGTCTGCACGTGAGTACGTGTGGGTGTAAGTGAGTGTGACTGTGTGTGTGTGTGTGTGTGTGTGTGTGTGAGTACGCATGTGGGTGTGAATGAACAAGTTAGTAGCCTCATCAGTGTTGCCAACTTGGCGACTTTCTCGCTAGATTTAGCGCCGACTTTTCAGACCCTCTTAGCGACTTTATTTCTAAAAAGCGAATACCGACAAATTTAGCGACTTATTCAGATCATCAGGGGAAAGGCGAGAAATATATTATATTGTATCAGTGTTGGGAATGTTACTTTAAAAAAGTAATTAGTTACAGTTACTAGTTACTTCTTCCAAAAAGTAACTGAGTTAGTAACAGAGTTACTCAACTATAAATGTAACTAGTTACCAGGAAAAGTAACTATTGCGTTACTTTCTTTTCTTTCCCCTTTTGAGCTTGGCATCCATGTATTTAGAAAATGTCTTTCTGCATGGCGGACTGGCACCTGTTCTCCCCGGTATTTTGCCAGTGAGTGCTCTGAAGGAGTCTGAGTCAGCTGTTGATAACAGGAGCATGTTCTCAACAACATACCTGCCTATCATTGCATTCAGTTCAGTCTGTGTCAAGTTTTTGTCAAGCTAGAGATGAAAAATCCAGCAGTAGCTGCTCGGACAGCTCCGTGTCCTTCTTTGTTAGCGGAGCTCACGTTAGCCAAACCTGGGGGGTATTTCAGAAAGCGGGTTTGTGAAAACTCTGAGTTTGTTAACCCTGAGATGAGAGAAACTCTGAGTTTTCAGTTCCAGAAAGAGAGGTAACTTAAACTCTGGGTCTGTTACTGCGGTAACTTACTCTGTGAACATAACCTGCTCACTGGTAGGTTTACCTGAAGAAACCCTGAGTCTAACGGAGCTGTCTGACAGCGGCTGTCCTTCCCTTCTCAGTCCGATCATGTTGAAGCAGAAATAATTCACATAATTTTACACCAGGAGGAGAATTTAGATTCATTTAGATGGGCTATCACTCCCTGACGAGGACTGAACCGAACAGCAGACCGCTTCTCATCAGTCCGTCATTTATATTCTCCGGCTGCACAGCGAATATCAGGCTACACGTCATCGCTGACGTGCTCTCAGATCTGCACAATACTCTTCGTTTTTTTCTTTTTTTTAAAATCACTTCGCAGGTTAATCAATTACCTTCCAGCAGCCAGAAAAAGAGAAATTACTCACATTTCATTTGGCTTTCTTTATTTCCCACAGATAACTACAAAAGTAACCATCAGTATAGCCTTTTTCAAACAACGTAATTTCAAAGTCCGTGTTTCTAGTTTGCTGCCGCATTGAGTATATGATTAAATGACTTCTAGTTCAATCTGTAGACAGTAAGTGTGTGTCTTCCTCTAATGTTGGGTCCTGGGGGTGAGTGACGCCCTCAGCCTCTGGTCACCCAGGGACCTGACTCAGGACCAGCTCCTCTGCCTCTGTCGGACGTGCTGGAGGTGGAGATGAGTACCACTTCATGTTCAACTACTCAGCAGGATGTTAGGACACAGATGTGTGTTAAACAGCATCTGTTGGTGGTAAAAGCAACTACAAGTTAAAATACCCACTGAATAAACTTTTCCTTTGTTTAATATGTGAAATAAAACCAAAGTGAGGAGCCATCATGAGACT
The DNA here is from genome assembly GCF_900880675.1 of Sparus aurata. Taxonomy (NCBI): domain Eukaryota; kingdom Metazoa; phylum Chordata; class Actinopteri; order Spariformes; family Sparidae; genus Sparus; species Sparus aurata. Next base: position 1,649,910 of record NC_044206.1, read on the forward strand.
GCAACCTCTGAGTCCCCAGCCTCTGCTTCCTCTATGGAAGGCGTGTCAGTGGAATTGAGGAGATCCTCAAAGTATTCCTTCCACCGCCCGACAATGTCCCCAGTCGAGGTCATCAGCTCCCCACCTCCACTGTAAACAGTGTTGCTGGAGGACTGCTTCCCCCTCCTGAGGTGCCGGATGGTTTGCCAGAATTTCTTCGAGGCCGACCGGTAGTCCTCCTCCATGGCCTCCCCGAACTTTTCCCAGACCCGAGATTTTGCTTCCGCGACTGCCCATGCTGCAGCACGCTTGGCCTTCCGGTACCTGCCTCAGGAGTCCCCCAGGCCAACCAGGCACGATAGGACTCGACAGGACTTGTCAGCATCCCTTACTTCCGGAGTCCACCACCGGGTTCGGGGATTGCCGCCACGACACGCACCGGAGACCTTATGGCCACAGCTCCGGACAGCCGCGTCAACAATGGAAGTGGAGAAAATGGTCCATGGACGGCGCCTGAGTGTGCAGGCTGCCTGAGTGTGCAGGCTGCCCTTGGCTGCTCGGCGCGAGTGACTGAATGAATGAATGTGTTACCCCTCGCTACTGCGGAGCGAGAGGACTGTGACTTTATATCGTATGGATACTGTGGACTGTAACATGGAGCGGGACAGCACAAAACTCGTTTACACAAAATGGGACCTGCTCGCGCTGAGGAAAAGGAGAGCTGCCGGGATGCGTCACCCCATCCCCGGGGAACTAAGGCGGAAGTACCGTGGCTGCAGAGCGGGGGCTAGTGTGAAGACAGGCTCAACAAACAGTAAGCGGCGGAGATATAAGCCATCTGTTCCGTCCATACTGATGGGAAATGTCAATGCGCTTCAGAACAAAGTCGACGAGCTTGCAGGCTTGATGAAAACACAGAAGTTTTACCGGGAAAGTAGCCTGATTGTCCTGACGGAGACGTGGCTAACCAGCTACATTCCAGATGCTAATGTGGAGCTGTCTGGATTCATGGCGGTGAGAGCTGACAGGGACACCAAGACAAGCAGTAAGAGCAAAGGAGGGGGGCTAATACTGTACACGAACAACAGATGGTGTAATCCTTCTCACCTAACTGTCAAAGACACTCTGTGCTGCCGTTATCTGGAACTGCTAGCTGTTAGCATGAGACCATACTACCTACCCAGGGAGTTTACTCAGGTCATCGCGTTGTGTGTTTACATCCCTCCCAGAGCTGACGCTGGAGCAGCATGTGAGACCATACACGCGTCAGTTGCACGACTACAAACTCAGCACCCTGAAGCTCTTTTTGTCATATCTGGAGATTTCCATCATGTCACTCTCACCTCAACTCTGGCTGGCTTCCATCAGTTTGTGGACTGTCCAACACGTAAAAACAGGACCATTGACTTGATGTATGCCAATGTAAGAGATGCATACACAGCATCCCCTCTTCCACCCCTGGGAAAATCTGACCATAACCTGATTCGCCTGACACCCCTGTACACACCTCTGGTCAAAAGACAGCCCATAACAACCCGCTCCATCAGCAAGTGGAAAGAGGGGGATAAAGAGATCCTTAGGGACTGTTTTGAAACCACAGACTGGCATGTCATGTTGGATTCTTTTGGGGAAGACATTGAGGGCTCCACCCATTGTATCACTGACTATTTAAACTTTTGTTTGGATGCAGTAGTTCCTGTTAAGACAGTGAAATGTTTTGTGAACAACAAACCCTGGGTGACCAGTGGTGTTAAAGCTGTACTTAACAGAAAGAAACGGGCATTCAAAAACAAAGATCCAGAGGAGATGAGGAGAGCGCAGAGGGAGTTAAAAGACTGCATAAGGGAGGCCAAGGATTCCTACAGGCAGAAGCTGGAGAGGAAACTACAAGTCAATGACATGCGGGAGGTGTGGAAGGGAATGAAGACCATCACTGGTTGCAAGACAGGTGGTGCTGCAGTGGAGGGGAGCATAGAGAGAGCAAATTAATTTAACAGGTTTGACTCTACATCTGCCCCCCCACCCACCCACCCCTCTGCTCCAGCCCTAGCATCCACTCCACCCTGGCCCAACCCCTCCACTCCCCCCTTCACTCCCCCCATCTCAGTCACTTCAGACCAGGTCAGACAGGGGCTGAGGAGACTCCGCCCAGGGAAGGCAGCCGGTCCGGACAGGCTGTGTCCCGGGCTGCTGAAGGCCTGTGCCGCGGAACTGGCTGAGCCCCTGCAACACATCTACAACCTGAGCCTACGTCTGGGGAAGGTTCCAACACTCTGGAAAACATCATGCATCATCCCGGTGCCAAAGAAGGGTCGACCAAGCAACATCATCGACTACAGACCAGTTGTCCTCACCTCTCACCTGATGAAGACACTGGAGCAGCTGATCTTGAACATCATCACACCTCAGGTGCAGCAGGCCCAGGACCCACTCCAGTTCGGCTATCAGAGGAAGGTGGGAGTCGAGGACGCTGTGCTGTGTCTAGTGCACAGAGCCCTTACACACCTCGACAGGGAAAGCGGCGCTGTGAGAATTCTTTTTATAGATTTCTCCAGCGCCTTCAACACCATACAGCCCCTCCACCTGAAGGAAAAACTCACCATCATGCAGGTTGACCCGGCCCTCGTCAGCTGGATCACGGACTACCTCACCGGCAGACCTCAATTTGTCAGGTTGGGGCCCACAACATCAGACATGGTGACCAGCAACACGGGGTCACCACAGGGGACCGTACTGTCCCCCCTCCTCTTTACTCTCTACACAGCAGACTTCAGACACAACACCGAACTCTGTCATGTGCAGAAGTTCTCTGATGACGCTGCCATTGTCGGGTGTATTAGAGGGGGGGATGAGGGAGAGTACAGGTCCCTGGTAAAGGATTTTACCACCTGGAGTCACCTGAATCACCTGCAGCTCAACACACAAAAGACAAAGGAGATGGTACTGGACTTTAGGAGGCGCCGACCGTCTCCTCCGCCTGTCACCATCAGTGGCGAGGAGATCGAGATGGTTGCCTCCTATAAGTACCTGGGGCTGCAGCTCGACCACAAGCTTGACTGGTCAGCAAACACTGACCATGTCTACAAGAAAGTGCAGAGTAGGCTGTATTTCTTAAGGAGACTGGCATCCTTTAATGTCTGCAGAAGAATGCTGCATTTTACCAGTCTGTGGTCTTCAGCGTCCTCTTCTATGGAGTGGTGTGTTGGGGTGGCAGCACCAAACAGAGGGACACACAGAGGCTGGACAGACTAATCAAAAAGGCCAGCTCTGTCATTGGTGCAGAGCAGGACTCGGTGGTGTCGGTGGCTGACAGGAGAACCCTCTCCAAACTGCTCTCCATCATTGACAACAGCAGCCACCCACTACATGAACTGGTGGTGGGACAGAGGAGCTTGTTCAGTTGGAGGCTGCTCTCACTGAACTGCTCCACAGACAGACTCAGGAAGTCCTTCTTGTCAAGAGCCATCAGGCTCTATAACACATTATTGGGTAGGGGAGGGAGAGGAGTTGTGGAACGAGGGGAATGATGATGTCCCACACATGTATGCACTTGCACTTTCCACTGCAATCCTGCATTTTCATTACCATGGGCTATTTATTGTCACTGTTTTTATTTTTTATTTTTATTACTATTTATGTATTTATTACCTTGAATTTATTTATTCTTAACTATCCTTTATATGCACTCATTTTTATGATCTGTTCTCTTGTTGTTGAATGATGATGTCTATCGTGCAGCTGAGAAACTGAATTTCCCTCGGGATGAATAAAGTATCTATCTATCTATCTATCTATCTATCTATCTATCTATCTATCTATCTATCTATCTATCTATCTATCATTCGGATTCAATGTCCCCAGTCTCCCTCGGGATCTGGTCAAAGCTCTTCCGGAGGTGGAAGTTAAAGACCACCCTGACAGAGGGTTCCGCCAGACGTTCCCAGCAGACCCTCACAATACGTTTGCGTCTGCCAGGTCTGTCCAGCTTCCTCCCCTGCCAGCGGATCCGACTCACCACCAGGTGGTGATCAGTTGACAGCTCAGCCCCTCTCTTCACCCGAGTGTGCAAGACATACAGCCGGAGGCCAGATGACACGACCACAAAGTCGATCATTGACCTCCAGCCTAGGGTGTCCTGGTGCCACATGCACATATGGACACCCTTATGCTTGAACATGGTGTTCGTTATGGACAAACTGTGACTAGCACAGAAGTCCAATAACAAAACACCACTCAGGTTCAGATCGGGGAGGCCATTCCTCCCAATCACACCCCTCCAGGTAACACTAGCCTCTTTCACACTGCCGTTTGCATGCGAGGATCCTGTGCCAATTCTCTGCACCCTCCTCTGTGTGAAAGTTTTAGATGCAGAGAGGGGGGAAATTTCGCTCCGGCGCTGATCCGCCTCTGGAGGTAGTATCAGGGCCGCATTATTGGTGAGCCGTCCCAGTGTGAACGGATAATCCGGAGTTGCGGAGCGAGGGCGTGTCGGTCTGACAGTCTGATAACTGCACAGGTCCTTCACTCAACTACATACAGAGAAATGTCCCACAAAGCAACGTTACAGGACCGAACAACAGTAACGTAGTAACTGTAACTGTCTTTAGCAACTTATATGAGGAAAACAAATACCACAGCTGTACGTGGAGAAGCGTCCGTCCTCCTGTCTGTTCTACCGACTCTTCCTCACATTTCTGCTCAAAAAACACGTCTGTCACCGGCAAAAAACTTTAACTCACCGAGTGTTTGTGATGAAAATAAATCACCGCGACCGTCAGCACTCCGAACCGAGACTTCACTGAGCTTTCCCCCAGAAAACAGCCTCCGTCCCCGCGAGTGACAGAGTCAGACAGCGTCCTATTTACTGATGGTGATTATGTATAATTATGTAATTTAGCACGAAAAACTTAACTCCGTCACTTTCCAGGATGTTTGGTGGGTCAGGATCTCAATCACTACACATTATAACAGCATCCATATGATTATAAACTGTCCGCAGGTTTTGATTAACAGGGGAACACCTGGGGAAACACCTACGTCATCAACATGACGTGTACCGTCACGCCTCTTTAGGAGCCGCAGCGCTGGCTTTCTGTGTGAATTACACACGTTAAGGCGGAGATGCTTCGCTCTGTGTGAATCACCATCGGTGGAGAATTGCCGAACCACTGCTCCGGAGATAATGCGGAGAGGCTGTTTAAAAACGGCTACTGTCGCTGCCCACGTGAGCGTTGAAGTCCCCCAGTAGAACGACGGAGTCCCCAGTTGGAGCACTCTCCAGTACCCCTCCCAGGAACTCCAAGAAGGCCGGGTACTCTGCACTGCTGTTCGGCCCATAAGCCGAGACAACAGTGAGAGACCTATCCCTGAGCCGAAGGCGCAGGGAAGCGACCCTCTCGTTCACCGGGGTAAACTCCAACACATGGCGGCTGAGCTGAGGAGCTATTGAGAGTGAGGAGTTGTCGTCATGGTACAAAGCCCCTCCCTCGATCTGGCGGGATCTTCCCCCTCTCCGCCATGATGGCAGGATGCCGGCGGCAAAACACGATTGTTTACGTGTGTCCTTAACTCTGTAGTAGTGGAGGTTTTTACAATTCCGCACTGTTTTACCATGCCTGGATCCTCTGCTGCGTTAAAAACTGATTCAGTACCTCACACGATTCATATGGAAAACATAGGAACAATGGGATACAGTTTAGGTTGCCGAAATGGACACAGCATAAGGAAAGCAAGTCTCTGACCTGACGAGTAGACGCCGGATTGCTTGGTTGGCTGCAATAAGAAGAAAGGACCTTACTTTCAATCGCACCCCCCAGTCGATGAGAGTGTGTTCTCTGCATTTTCACTCGGGTACATTCTCTAAAAATGTCTTTTTGCTGGTACAACGCTGTTTTCACCACCCCGGGGCTTGTAGATGGCCAAGTCCTGCACCCAGCCGCAGCAGAAAGTCTCGTAACTTTCCAAAGACTTGTGGCTTTTAAACTCCTGCATTGTGTAGTAACTTACACCAAAAACAAGGTAACTGACGATGTCCATGTATGTGCATGGAGGTAAATGATCCAGGTCTCTGTGCCATTCCGCTGCATGGAGCTCGTATGGGTCGATATTTTGGATGTCCGAGAGCTTCTCCAAATACCGCTGTTGTGCGCTTGTGTGAGCTTGTTCCTGTAAGGTCCCTTTTCTTTCACCTTATCTTTTTGCATTGCTTTACTTTCTTCCTTTTCTTTCTCATATTCGTAGATCCGTCTCTGTCCCGCCGAAATAATAAATGCGCAGAAATTAAAGAGCTCTGGACTGTTTAGTCGCGTCTGTGAAGTTCTGCAGGCGTTGCCCCTGACAACCGATAGCGTCTCCTACCATCATGGCCGACCGGCTCAGACCCCGCCCAGATCAACCCAAATCAGCACGTGACTCCTCAATCTCAATAAGCAAGCCCACACCAGCTCGCCGCCTCTCACCGCGGGCAACTCCAGAGTAGAAGAGAGTCCAGCCTCTCTCAAGGAGTTGGGTTCCAGAGCCCAGACTGTGCGTGGAGGTGAGCCCGACTATCTCTAGCCGGTACCGCTCAATGTCCCGCACCAGCTCAGGCTCCCCCCCAGCGAGGTGATATTCCATGTCCCCATGGCTAGAGTCACCGTCCGGGGACTGGCCCCTTCTGAACCCTCCTGCGAGTGGTGAGCCCACTGGAGGGCGGGCCCATGTCGCTCGTTCGTGCTGCGCCCGGCCACCAGGCGCTCGCCTGCGAGCCCCAACCCCAGGCCTGGCTCCAGGGTGGGGCCCCGGTGACGCCGATCCGGGGGCGACGTAAACTTCCACGGTGTTCTATCTTTCATTAGGGGCTTTTGAACCAATCTTAGTCTGACCCGTCACCTAGGAACTGTTTGCCTTGGGAGACCCTACCAGGGGCATTAAGCCCCAGACAACTTAGCTCCTAGGATTATTCAAGTGCTCAAACCCCTCATTTGGTATCAGCGGATTCATTTCAAGATTTCTATGATTCTTATGGCTTAAATAAATCTTGAAAACTGAGCCCAAGACGGCCTTCAGAAGACAGTAATGTTAATGCCAGATGATCCACCATCATTTTCAGAGGGTTTAAAGAGAGTTATACAATAAAAATAGCCTATAATCCATATTTATTTCAGAATGATTTTCATGTATTAAAAAACAGTTCTGAAATAAAAAGAGCATATGTATGTGTGTATGTGCATTTCTGGTGCATGCAGACTGTGTAACAATACAACTCTCAATACAATCTGAGAAATGTATATATTTTCTAGAAATCAGAAGATTAAATCGCAACAACCATATAGCCTCATATATGTATTTATTCACCCCAGATCCAATGCCACCACCTGTGAGTTTACAGTTATGGAGATAAATTAGACCTGCATGCGGAACTACAAGGGAGACAGTGAGCAGTAACCATGTAACTGTCATGTTCTTTTCACAAATATGGGAATGATAGTCAAAAATATCATTAAAATGCATAGTTTTATATAAAACAGCATCACATTTTTTTGCTGGCCTATACAAGGACCCAATTAGATTTCTTTTCATGGGGCCCAAAATCCCTGGCGGTGCCCCTGAAATTGTAACATGCAAATGGGCCACCACATACAGTGGTAGGGTTGCCAACCGTCCCTTGAAAAACGGAATCGTCCTGTATTTAGAAACAAAGTTAAGCGTCCCGTATTGAGCTTAAAAGGGACGCACTTTGTCCCGTATTTCCTTGAGAATCAAAATGGTCTTTAAAATGTCAATGGAATCAATGAATGACGGCGTTTTATATGAAAATTTACGGTAATCTTACTGCCAGCCCTCTCTTGCTCTGTGACCAATGAGCCGACAGCACACTCACACACGAGAATAACAATGCAGAATCCGGCTCTTCTCATTGGTCGAGGTACTGTCGCTTGCAAGAAGATACCGGAAGACAAGAGACTGAGGCAACTGGCAAAACAATCCAGCATGGCCCACAACGACACAGGTTCACAGGACACTGCAGACGTTACGCCTTCCACCATAAGCAGTAACGTTACTCCCCCGAGAAAAAAAGAAAATGCTGCAAAAATACAGACTCGAATGAGAAAAAGAAAACGTGGCTGGAAAAAGTGTAGATAATGTCTGCTGGCGCACTTTTTCTGTAGCCCATGGTGAACTGTTTGACGTGAAACAGCATGCATCTATGGAGGACCAAACCTGACATAAGTATAAATAAATAAATAAATGCTGAAATAAATGTATAAATAAATAAATGCATAAATAAATACATGCATACATAAACGAATAAATAAATAAATGCTGAAATAAATGTATAAATAAATAAATAAAAGTATAAATAAAAGAATAAATGCTTTTTATTTATTTATACATTTCTGTTCACCTACATTTATTTATTTCTGTATTTCTGTTCACCTACATTTATTTATTTCTGTATTTCTGTATTTCTGTTCACCTACATATATTTATTTCTGTATTTCTGTGTCCATATGTAAATGAGGAGGTAGGAGGTCCTAACCTCAGTCAAGAGCATGATTGGTCAAATCGGAGAGCCAGACAAAAGCAAACGATTCCTGATCTCAAGCCTCCCTCTCTGTAACGTTGTAAACAGCTCCAGTTAGCTTAATGGCCTCGACCAGTGTGACAGGTTAACTGGCGTTCATTTTAACTTGCGAGGGTCCCAGATGTGCTGGTCGTGTGGTTTGAGAATCCTGTCTGGAGAGCCATGTCCGCTAACCAGGAAAAACATTCTGCTCATCGCTCCAAGTCATGTGTACGTGTATTCGTTTTGACGTGGCTTGAACACTTCTATCCACATGGAGAAGCCAGGGCTGCGACTTGCAAACCACTGCTAGACGAGCGCTACAGAGCACAAATCGTCCAAAAGTGCATGTTGTCGGTCTCATATCTTTGTCTTGAATCTCTGTACTCTTAAACAACTCATGTGTGGAACAGTATCAAGCATTTGTTCACGCCGAGCGGCTCGAGAGCGGCGTGGACACCGCTGTTAGCAGTTAGCTGCTAGTTAGCTTTTAGCTGCTCGCTGTAGCGCTAAGAGCGTAGCGTCCAGGTTAACTGTTGACACATGTTACCACCGAGAGTGAGATACATGTCTGGGCTTTCCTATGAACCATTGTCGCTACTGGTGTTTGTATCACAGGTTGATCTGGACGTCTCACGATTTGCCACAGCTGATTGACCTCACGCTGAGCTCGGGCTGGATGTCAACGTACTCTGCAGACTGTTTGACCGGCAGACTGTATGACAGTGTACAGTTTTCACACTGACTTAGCTTCAGCTTAATAACGATGTATGCGGCTCGGAACGATGGCTTTAAGCGACCATTTGAACAGTGCGGAAAGAAAAATACCCGATGGTAACCTGTGTCACAAGGTAGCCTGGACGCTGCGCTACAGCGAGCAGCTAACAGCTAACATAAGAGCTAAAAGGGGTCTCCACTCCGCTCTCGAGCCGCTCGGCGTGAACAAATGCCTCAGCCTGTTCCACCCATGAGTTATTTGAGAGTACAGACATTCACGACAAAGATATGAGACCAACAACATGCACTTTTGGACGATTTGTGCTCTGTAGCGCTCGTCTAGATACACGTATACATGACTTGGAGCGATGAGCAGAATGTTTTTCCTGGTTAGCGGACATGGCTGAGGATCCCTCTCTCTCCAGACGGGATTCTCAAACCACACCACCAGCACACCTGGGACCCTCGCAAGTTAAAATGAACGCCAGTCAAATTCATAACTATACCATACCTACATGAACAAATGTCAACAACTGCAGCTAACAGTTAGCTGAGCGGGCTTGCTGGTAGCCAGCAACATTCCTGTACAGGGTACAGCAATCAGCGCTGCTAGTAAGGCAGAAGTAGTAGACCCTCATCGAGCACACTCCTGTAACCAATCATGCTCTTGACTGAGGTTAGGACCTCCTACCTCCTCATTTACATATGGACACAGAAATACAGAAATAAATATATGTAGGTGAACAGAAATACAGAAATACAGAAATAAATAAATGTAGGTGAACAGAAATACAGAAAAAAATAAATGTAGGTGAACAGAAATGTATAAATAAATAAAAAGCATTTATTCTTTTATTTATACTTTTATCTATTTATTTATACATTTATTTCAGCATTTATTTATTTATTCATTTATTTATGCATGTATTTATTTATGCATTTATTTATTAATGCATTTATTTCAGCATTTATTTATGTATTTATCTATGCATTTATGCATTTATTTATGTATTTATTTATGCATTTATGCATTTATTTATTTATTTATTTATTTATTTATACTTATGTCAGGTTTGGTCCTCCATATGCATCTAGTGGTCTACACGTGAGGGACAACCAGGTGGACCCTTGACTGGTTTGTTGTCCACCAGGCAACAACAGAGGCAGATATGGTATGTAGAAAAAATAAGAATGTTTTTTAAGTCCAATAAATGTCGGTGTTTTGTGGCCAAAAAAATGTTTAGTTTAATAAACACATACAATTGATAGATGAATACATAAAATAGGTAAATAATACATAAAAGTAATACATAGATGAATAATAGATAAAGAATACACACTATACTATATACATACATATATACAACCTTACACATGTCAGTTCAAACAGTCCATAGATAAATGTGATGTGCATAATTTGTACTGCACAGGCAGTTGATATACTACACATGAACTATAAATCAGTAAGAAAGTAACAACTTTCTATTGTTTTCTGTTATTTCATACTGTTTTCAGTTAAGCGGGACAGTTCTGTTAAATAAATAAATATTTATTTTATTATGTCAAGTTAAGCAGGACAGATTTCTGTTAAAAATATCTTTATTTTGCACAAAAAAATAAATGGAATAATATGTTTTTCTATGTATTCGTATCACTCAAAAACATGCATCAAACTAAATTCACATTCGAGTCAAATTATTTGGAAAGTTACCAAGCCGTCGGGGGGGGGGGGGGGGGGGGGGGTCCCTTATTTATTTTTCAGGGAGTTGGCAACCCTACTCACAATACAAAATATGTCACACATAAAACACGCCATAAAACTTCTCCCATGGTCTTTTCCAGTGACAAGTAATAACATAACCAGCAGATACCAGGTGTGTGTGCGGGTGAGTGAGTAAGTGAGTGTGAGTGAGCGAGTGAACGTGACTATAGCCGTGTCTCAATTCAGGGTCTGCACACTTCGAAGTATTTGAAGTGCGATTACGTCACTATTCCGCGGTGAAGGGTTTCCCAATTCAAAGTGTTCTCATAATGCACCCCACAAATGCGCACTCCCTTTACCTGTTTTTCAAGTGTGCAACGCTACTACACTTCGTGGTCTCACATATCCTAAGATTCATCGCGCGCCCGAAGAGAATAAATAAATAAATAAATAATGGCGACCTCAAGTGGCGCAGATCTCGTATTTAAATGTAAGTATTGGGTTTATACTCGGTTTTTACTCCTTTGAACATCCAACGCCAGATATGTCAAACTTCAAGGGACATTAAAACCTCCACATTTCAGTTAAAATACGTTGGTAATGCTCAGCTTGATCCCTTTGGAAGTAAAGCCTTAAAAGCCTTCACTTTCAAACGTAAGACGTTCAGAGGTTGACTTGTATTTTATATCTTATTGTGACTGTGGAGATGTTAGAGACTGTCTTTACTTCATGTACATAAATGGACCAAGATGAACAGATTCAGATCAGGCTGTGATCCCTGCTTTATTTCAGACCATAACACTGTAAAGTCTAGTTAAACGTTAGAATTGAATAAAGAGCTAAGTTTAGGATTATCCTCGATAATTCGGATATTATTATCCTCGATGATGATATATTTTTTGCTGTATTAGATCTCTTTTGCCTGTTGACGTCTTTTACTTTTCATTGTGTTTTAAGGAGCAAACAGAGAGGAGGAAGAGGAGGAGGAGGATGAAGGAGGACATGAGGCTGCAGAGAGGATAGGCTCTTCTCTGCTCCAGAGGACAATCCTTACATTATAGCTGTTGTTATTAAGTTAATGTATGGGTTCTTTTTATATTATTTGGTCATAATTGTTCATTTTATATAATTCATGAAATAAAATATTGTTCTATTGTTACACGTTGTCTATTCCATTCAGTATTTACAGCTTAAGTACTATTTATAAGAGCAAACAGCATCAAGTGCTACTTTTCAGGGACAACAAGGGATTAAATGGTTTCTTTTATTATGAAGGTCTCAACATTTACAACTATTTCCAAATTTACAGCATAAATAACTATTTACAGATTATTATTCACTATAAACAAAAATAATTATTATTGAAAACAATATTAAAACAGTCACAGGTGATGTACAGTAAGATGCTGAGCAGGAATCCCTTCAGTGCTGCTGGGCTGGATGGTGTCAGTGGGACATCATCTGGGTCGGTACTCAGGGTGTTTGGGGGTCCAGTCTCCTCTGTCCACCACATCGTCCGTCAACTGGGTCTGCAGTTCTGACTCGATCGACGGCTGCCATGTCATTAAGAATGTTTTAAGAAAGAGGCCATTTCAATTATAATAATAATAATAATAAATCATTACAACAAACAAAACTATCTACCAAACACTTTAAATAGGAATAACGCCTTTAAAATTTTAATAAAACCCTAAGTTGCGATCAGCAGTTTATATGCCAGCATTAACAGGTTTACCTCTCCACGGTCCTCTCAGCCGGAGATAAACCAGAGCCGCTTCTCCTCTTCCTCCACAAGCAGGAGGATTAAAAGGAAATCAGGAACTCCTGAAGCTCAAACATATCTGCGTCAAACTTTACTCTTCTTGTCACTTTCGAGGACCTGGGCTGCAGAAATAGTGACGTACGAGTAGAGGCGGGAACACCTGGTGACGCAACCAGGAAATGCTGCAAAGGGTAGACCGTCCCATTTCACAACAGGCTGACGCGGACTGCAGGGCGCACATACTTGGTGAGACCGCAAAGGGCGGGCCCCTGAAGTGTGCAGACCCTGAATTGAGACATGGCTAGTGTGTGTGTGTGTGTGTGTCTGCGCGTGAGTACGTGTGGGTGTAAATGAACCAAATCCACAGTCGTCTCTTACACACATAACAGCTTCACCTCATTAATATAGCTCTTAGCATTCATATTTGCTGAACAAATCAACTGGAAAGTACAAAACAATAACTTTTTTTATCTTTCGACTGGAGAATAGTGATGTGTGGATCGATACTGAAATATCGATACCTCCAATACCAGATCTTTATGCTCTAAACTCGATTCTCAAATCAAAATATCGATAATTTAGTAATTTACGGTAATGCTTATCATTAACAGGAACACAGTGGAAAGTAACTAAACTATTGAGATCTTCTCTAAATACGTGGTTGGTGGGAACTACTTTTACTTCCGCCTGGATAAGTGCGTAATGCGTAAGTGCAGCGGCAAGCTGCTCAGTTACTCAGTCACTCAGTCTCAGTCTGTAGACACAATGGCAGACTATAAACGGAGTCATGCGTGGGGCTATTTCAACTCCACAAACAGCCAAGGCGCGGTTTGTGATGTTTGTGGAAAAATGTTAAGGACTTATGGCAACACAACAAACCTTGTGAAACACCTCAGGTTAAACCACAACACAGAATATTAGGCATTTATTATGAGGCGGACAGAAGAGGAGAGCACAGTGTCAGGTGCTGCTGCTAGGGCAAGACAGACGTCTCTGGCGGAGTCCTTCAGTGATGCAGGCAGGCACCATCCAGTTACAGATGAAGAAAATGTGGAGCTTTAAGCGATGCAAAGCACTGTTGCTTTTGGAGTTGTTCAAATGAATAAATATGGTTATGAAATAAGTAACAAAATAAATACATGCTTCAACAAATAGCTACATGAGTTCAGCTTGGAGTAATACAGTATGTGTATCACTGAGATAATCTCACATAGGCAAAAAAAAAGCCTAGATTTATTCAGGTAAGGTTTCCTAAAGAATTGATCATCTAAAGTGGATTACAGAGACTAGGTGTCATTAAATTGTACAGAGCAATTGCGATAAAACAGCCATAGTGAACTAAGAAAAATATATATTAGAAAAGATGAATAAAAAATAACATTTTATCTATAAAATATGTCTATTATTTACAATCAGTCTAATTTGCTTTAACTGCTAAATGAATATTTTAAAATGTAGGTATTGACAAACTTGTGCAGTTATTGTGGCATTTATTTATTCAATCAAATATTTTACTGGCAATTTCAATTTAAGTCACCCAGTATTATAAAACAGCAAGTGTTTGTATCCCCTTATTGTAGGCTATCTGGAGAGACTACATACATAATTGAATCTAAATAAGATTAAGCATTCAGTGCCGAGTAGCCCCATCATTTGTTTGTTCCTGTGATTTTAACATAAATGAATAGATAAATACTCTCATGTCTTATATTCTTTATGAAGCTATGATCTGAAAAACACTACTTTTTTTAGATTTACCAGACACGTTAGGTGTGTTTGCACAAAGTCTCGGTATCGGATCGGTATCACCTATACCAGCCTGAATTTTACTCAGTATCAGATCGGAAAGGAAATCGATGGTATCGAACATCACTACTGGAGAGGCTGAGTTCTCCCTGCTTACCTTTCAGAAAAGGACAAGAGGTTGTGACCTAAGATGGCCACAACCAACAAAGAAGAGCAGCCACAGGCAGCACCAAAACAGACTAACCAGGTGGCGCCCTCTGGGGGCTCCTTTAACCATTGCTTAAAATAATGAGGAAACCTCTGCCGGCTCTTTACATTAGTTCACATCCTTACATATACATATATGACCCACAAAACACATATGCACTAACTTACACACATGTACAAGTGCATACTGTACACAGACTGTACACAGACCAATTCACTGTGTTGTTTTTATAGGGAAACAACTCAAGATGCATCTTCCAACACTGCACATATTTACAGACTGAAGAATATTATTCAAAGTACTATATGTAAATGCATGCATCCACATTTTGTACAAATGGAAAATGAAAACTGTTTCTGAAATGTATATTAGGATATAAATGAACCACGAGTACAGATTGTTTTTGTGGGGATTAATTACACTTCAAGGCTGCTATCTCATGATGACAACTTAATCAAATAAAAGTATGTAATTATCATAATATTATAGTTATGTCAGCATAACATTTATTTAGAAAGTAATAACCACAAATTCAAAATGTCTCATCTTGAAAATTAGGCTGGTTGTTCATCGTGAGGAAAAAGTCTGCTTTGTTAAGATAACCAACTAAATGAAGAATTCTTCCAGCCTTACAATTGAAATCATAAGGAAGTGGTCATAATAAAATAGTATGTTTCTTGTTTTCTGTCACTGTGCTGAAGGACTGCTGAGAGCACACTTCCTCCTGAATCCCCAGGTAAATTACAACTCAGTCTTTTTTCTATAGACCCTGCACAGTTAGTGATAGTGGCAACACACTCTCTGAAAAAGTAATTCAACTATCACCATAAAAAAGATAATATCAAAATACAGATGATGCTGTACAACAGAAAACGTACTGCAAGACAATCATATGATATGCCTGGTAAAATCATCAGCAAACAACTCAGATCAAACAGTATGCAAATCAATTCAGTTCCAGCCTTTTACACATCTGCATGAGTAATCATGCAATCTTTTAAAACTGCCATTAACTAGCAAAAAGCACTTTAAAACAGAGTTTAAAAAGTGTCTGCAATGAAGAAATTAAACACCTTGAGGTTTCAAGCAGTGCAAAGTCAAATAAACAAATAATAACACAAATAAATATAGCACAGAACTTCAGTGACACCAACAACAAAAAAAACTCCTAAAATGTTCTTTAAGATAGCAATTATTGATAACAGTGTATAGATAACATGTTAGCAACAACATGATGCCTCCATCTGTCTATATCAAAGTGACATCAATGACTTTCCTAAATCATTGATGTACTATGTTAAATTCAGTTGCAATACTGAATATTCAATACGATTCACTATTTTTTTTTTTGAGTCTGCAGAAACCCTGTCTAAAAGAAATGCATTTACATGTTACTCAATGGGCTCATCAGGCAACTGATTTCTGCACGAGACTTCTACTCAGACGAGATTTGTCATTATGTCATTATTTCATCGTTGTTGTTGTTTGTGTCAAGGTGTCAGAGTAACACCCTGAGCCCGTCAGTGGCACCAACAACACTGGTAGTGGTGGTAACTTTGACAGTTGCAGTTGCCCAGAGGGATTAATTTGCAGCTGTGTTGTGGCTTCCCGCTGAGGTGATGAACGGACCAATTGCAAAACTTTTGGTGAATACAAAATATTTACATAATGAAGCATGAAAATATAAGGCTCAGATTTACAAAATTAAAAATAAAAAATAAAAAATAATTATAATGTAAGAAAACAATGGAAACACATCGTCACTTGTGGACATTTGAAAACTGTTAGCAGCGTTTGGAACTGTGATTTACGTTAAAAGTTAGATTGCATAAGATTACATTTTAGTCAAAACATATCTGCTGTTTGTAAACTAGTCATATGAAAATCAAATGTCTTTGCGACAGGGCTGTCAAGGAAAAAACACTCTAGATATCTTATGAACCTTATGAGTACGGTTCCACACTACTGACAGAATTTTTTTTTGTATTGTTTTCTGGTTCATATGACTGTAAATTACATAAAACATGTGCACATTTCACATACATTTGGAAATAATTGGTGATGCTTTTGTTTGTAATCAATGATGCAATTTAAATTCTTCAGTTAAAGGTTTATAAGGAAACTGCCACCGAGACTGAAGGGGGTAAACTTCTGGGCCTGCTGAGCTCGAATCTCAGCCACATACAGGGCCCCTGTTTTCAGGTCCAGGTCTACCAGGTGGGGCTTCACTTCATCAGCCAGCTGGATCACACTCACCACTCTGCACTGGCCAATCAAACCCACCGGTGGGGCGTCCAGGAGCGTAATCTGGTTGGTGTTGAGCTGGACAACAACAAAGTACTTCTTGTCTGGGGTCAGGCGTACAGAGTAAGGCGCGTCCTCAGTGAAGCAGCTTCCCCATGTCCCCAGCCAGTCCCCGGTGACGGAGTTAAAAACCTGGATCCTCTTATTCCCCCTGTCGGCCACCCACACCCTCTGGGCATTGTCCACGGTCACGCTGTGGGGGATGTAGAACTGAGCTAGGCCTTGTCCTTTCTCTCCATGCATCCACAGCACCTCCTGCTCTTTGGACAGCTTGATAAGGTGGTTGTTCATCCCACCATCACCATCCACGATGTACATCTCTCCAGAGTCGTGGACAAAGATCTCAGCTGGCTGGTCAAACTGCAGAGGGTTCAACCCAGAGCCTGGTTTTCCTGGTGTACCAAGCACCTGACAAGTACAAGAAACATTCAACAACAAGCAACTTTTGGCTTGTCTCATTCAATGAACAACCTTAAGTACTTAAATGAAAACCAAGCTTGTGGAATCTGAACCAAAGATTTGTAGTCTTAGATAGAGTCGTCACCTGCAGGAGGCTCCCAGAAGGCGAGTACTGTTTGATGCAATGGCCATATGGACCACTACCCACATCTGTGATCCACACAGTGGGGTTTGATGTGGCAGCGTCTGCTAGAAATATCCCATGAGGCATCTCTAGGGTGGTTGTGTTCCAGGACATGAGGAAATCGCCATCAGTGGTAAACACCAGGACTTTGGGCACATTGTCACCTAGGAGAAAAGCAAAGGCAAACACACCAGGCAGCACATTTTATAGTGATTGGATTTTGTCCGTGTGTTTGTCCGTTTTAACTGTATTCCTATGATTGTGGCCACGAGATATAATAAAAGAATAGGGAAGGAAAGCAAATCATATACAAAATGAAGCTGCAAGTGGTTTTTAATGTGGTCCCAGTACAATGCACAGTTTTAGAGGAGAAGAGAGCTTGATAAGCTTGAAGAGTAGGCAAGGACATGATCACACCTGGAACTAAACCACCTGACTCAGGTGAGGTGATTTACACCGTGAGCCAGCTCTGTGACACGCTTCATTGTGTACCTTCTCAAATCATGAGGGAACAAAATGACACAATCAGCAGCAACATGGTGATTTGTTCTTATTAGGGGTGTTCCAACAAGGGTGCCTCACGATTCGATTTCGATTATGGGAGCTTTGATTCTTCGATTATAACGATTGTCAATTCGATTCGATTATTGGTGCCACGATTGTTCGATTATTGCGATTTATAATGCTTTTTTCCATACAAGATTGATTTTGTCTTCATCTGTGGCAAAATTTGTAAATAAATAGCCTATCAATTAACTCAGTTCCTCTAAAACTACACTCATTAAGTAAATAACAAGGTTTTTTGAACATCTGACTTGTATTTTTCAAAGACACAAAATATTTTATTTTCATGACTATGTAAACATTTGCACTTTGACCGACTTAAAGGAGAACTTCTGCCATTTTTAACACATATCCCTGTTGATCGAGATTACCGAGTGCTGTCAGTAGGAAAAATAACGTGAATTTTTTGCACAATATTGACCAGATATCAGGACGGCAGCTAAAGCGAACCTATGGGGGCAGACCTCTTTAAGTTTCAGTTATGTCTGCCCCCATAGGTTCGCTTTCGCTGCCACTCTAATACTCGGTAAATATTGTGCCAAATATTCTCATTATTTTTCCTAATGACAACACTCAGTAGCCTCGATCAACAGGGATATGGGTTAAAAACGGCCGAAGTTCTCCTTTAAGTTTGACCAGGGAAAGCTCCACTAGCATGAGAGACCCCTCTATTTGCAGAAAACACTGAAAACAGTCAAGCCCTGGATTTAATGAGTTCATTAATTCAAGTAAACAAGATATGTACTTCCATCAAATTTATTTAACTAGTGCAGTGCCCGTAAGAAAAGTGTATTCCTATAAAAAAGTGGGAGGTTAAGTAGCTTTTTCATGGATGGCCAAATGAGGCTGTGTTTGAAGGTGGGACGTCAGGGATATTTAGGTTTGTTGTGAAATCCGATATTCCAGGGTATAATTGGCTGTTTTTGACTATTTTTGATTTTGCCATTATATTTCATCTTAAAAGCTATTTACTTGGTGTCATTATTTTCAGCACAACCTCACGTGTGACTGTACAGTTATTTTTTTTATTTTGACATACTGTATTAACACAACGGACCTAAAATCACAAAAAAAAACATGAAATCCGAGTAGAAAAAGTTAGATTTTTTTACTGTGAAAACCACAAATATGTTTAACAGACCATTTTTTTTTAATTTTTTTTTTTTTTACTTATAATGCAAATATAAATTGTTGTTTATCTAAATGTGTGCATACATTTAAAAAATTTACAAAGTTATATGTAACTATTTACATTTAAATGCAGGCAATGCTCAGGTCTGCCTGTGCTCCTTCCAGCTGAATGAAGAGCTGCACTGCCTGCTCCACATTCAGCTTCTCCTCATTATTCTGACTCATTAAACAAAAAAACGACTCCACTACTCACTAAACACACTACACCAAACACTACATAACACACTTACTACACACTCCAAACACGCTAAATGTCACAAATCTCTCAACTCTCACACACATCTCTCAATCATCCGCCTAGGTCCCTCCCACAACTTCCTGTTCCTCAACAACCAAACTTGCTGCTTGGACACTTTCGTGACAAAAGCCTGTTTTTACCGTTTCTTCCTGCACCAGACACAAAGCAAACGTGACGGCAATGTTCGCGAAAAAGCGTGGCGGACATTATTTACCCTAGGTCCGGTTTTGGACGTGCCGATGCTTCCGGCAAAATGTGGCAAAATTCCACTTTGTTGTCCGCGCGTCTCCGGATCTCCTCAGACCACGAACAGACACGGTCCGGACTCGTTTAATCTCATTAATCCACAACAGTCAGTTTAGATGCACAGAACAGAACAGAACGGGACCGAACCGCCGGCAAAATCCCGGTCCAGCTCGCGCCGCTGCAGGTATAAATCTGCTTGTTTCTTAAGGTGGGGGGTCGCGGTGGGCTCTGCAGTGATTGGCTCTGGTGCGCACGTGACTGTAGTGGCTCCGGTGGACATGCTCGTGGAATTTGTAAAGCATTTCTGAAATGATTTATTAACGGTATCATTGCAGTCCAAACAAATGCGAAATAGCACACCCTTGAACCACGCAGCAGCCATGTTGAAACTCTCAGGTCAGTCTGATCCTGATCCGCAGCGATATTTGAGGAATACACACACACACATAGAGACAGAGGTTATTTGCTTTTATAGAGATTTGGAAAATGGAAACTTATTCAGTCTGGGATATGAATAGGATAACTTAACAAAAAAAAGCTGCCTTGGGAACAAAAGTGCATTCTTCAAAATTAAATAATTCAACTTATTCTGTCTGGAATATGGATAGGATAACTCAACAAAAAACTGCCATATTCCAAGGGAACAAATTGCATTCTTCTGAACCAAAGTGCATAATTCAAATGAACTTATTCAATCTGGAGCTTCAGTACAGTGAGGTTAACACAACACAAACACAGTATAGCAGAGTGGCACTCAGACTCATCCAGTAAAGTAAACTGTCCTCCCATATTCCCTCCCCTCCCTCTTGTCCCCCTACATCCTCCTGTTGTGTGAGAGAGGCAAATGTCTTCATTGTGCTACTCGTCTTCACCAGACTCTTCATCGTCAGTGCCAGAATCTGGGACACACACATTCTTGTGCAAGAATACCAGCTAGCGGGCTGTTACAGCTGTTGCCATTTTGCAAAGTTACTGCTCCGTTTGTTGTGGTCCCACTCACTAAACAGTCCGGGCGGCGCGCACGCTAAGGTCCGGTTACGTGTTTTTTGTTCCGGTCTTGTGGCAAAGCATCAACGTTAATTAATTGATGCCAAATCGTCACATGACACATCACGATGCCTTGCCACATTGATGAACTGCACCCACCTCTAGTTCTTATAGTGCTGCTACGACAACACCTATCTGCCCAATGGCACCAAATGTGTTATTGTCACTCAGAAATCATAACCATATGTCTCTCCGTCTGTGTGTCTTGTCTCTCTGTGTGTCTGTCTGTCTAAAGATTTTTTTATTAGAAGAGAAATATCTTCATTGACTGTTTTCTGCCTAAACAAACTATCTTTGTTTTCATGTTTGAATAATGTGAATATAGAAACTGACCTTAAAGGAGAACTTCGGTCGATTTAAACATGCAGCTTCATTGCTCAAGCTACCCTTGATTTGCCAGTACCGAAGACGCGAACAAATTTGGTCCAACCATTACAGAGCACCGTGAACGCAGATTTAGCATTGAACGCTAAAAGCATGGGGTCAGAACTTTACACTGTGTTTTAAGCATCTTAACATGCTCCACATCTCACACCAAAAGTTATGCAACATCAGCAGACACCTTAGCACACAGCACTGTAGCGTGTATGACTCAAACTGAATAAAAAAGTAGTTAAAACAGTGTGTTTGTGCAAGGAGCTACTTCCCTGTTTGTTGACATCGACGTCTTCCGGTAGCTAGACCAAACTAGTCAATCCGTCGAGCGTGTACTTACTCCCTCACTGGCGGAGACGGAAACGTAATCCAGCATTTTCGTGTTTATGTTCATAATGTACTAGTCCATGTTACAGCCTGTCATGAGCCATGAGCCTTACAATAGCCTGTTAAGCCTGTTAAGTGCACACTCGATGGATATGCTAGTTTGGTCTAGCTACCGGAACACACGGATGTCATCAAAAACAGGTAAGTAGCTGCTTGCACAAACACACTATTTTAACTACTTTTTTATTCAGTTTGAGTCATACACGCTACAGTGCTGTGTGCTAAGGTGTCTGCTGATGTTGCATAACTTTTGGTGTGAGATGTGGAGCATGTTAAGACGCTTAAAACACAGTGTAAAGTTCTGACCCCATGCTGTTAGCGTTCAATGCTAAATCTGCGTTCACGGAGCTCTGTAATGGCTGGACCAAATTTGTTCGCGTCTTCGGTACTGGCAAGTCAAGGGTAGCTTGAGCAATGAAGCTGCATGTTTAAATCGACCGAAGTTCTCCTTTAAAGGACAACACAGTTTATACTGTTTTACTTGGTTTATATGTGGCGGACCCTGCCACCTCTCTAGCTTCAAACAGCATTCTGAGCTTAGTTTCCTCTGATAACAGCTCGTTTATTCCGTAATGGAAAGTTTGAATTGTAAATTTCACAATTCTGAGTTTGATTTTTTCCTCCAAAACGACATAGTGACCCTTTAAAAATGGTGACGCACAGGTAGCCTTTGTTCACAGGTGCAATCAACACAAAATGAAAGTTTCTTGCAGCTGCTTTAAATTCCTAACAGCATCACCCCTGTACTCCATGTGAAGGTGTACAGATCTCTAATTTACACATCACAATCCGTAAACACGGGGATCAGGTTTAAATAGCGTGTTTACCTCTCTGTGCCACATACACTACACCAGCATACTGGTTGACAGCCACTCCAAACACCTCCCCGGTGAATAGCTCTGGGTCCTTGGGCCAGCTCAGGTCCAGTTTGTACAGGGGTCTGCCCATCAGCTGGTAGTCATGTCTGAGGCTGTGGCTGCCTGGCTTCTGGGTGCCGATGGTACTGTACAGCACCATCATGAGCAGAAGTAATGAGACCATACTGAATACTATCAAACACGTATGGCCTCTCTTTTTCATCAACATCCGTGGTTCGCTGCAGGCTGGTGTTGATATCCTGGTTCGGTTCCGTTAGCTCTGGATCTGTATAAGTATTTAATAGCGCATGTCAGGTCGCTGGTTTAAGTAATCTCACCTTTGGAACGCAGGTGAGTCGACACTGCGTTACTGTGCTATGACGCTACCAGTTATTTCACCTACATTACAGAGCAACTGGCCACATTCAGTGAATATTCACTTCCTCAAGTCTAAACGAAAATAAAAGGCTCGTCAAGTAACACAGATTAACAACGAGTCTTTCCGTTCACACTATCACAATAAAATTATCACGGAAAAAAGGATATGCAGACTTCCTACCTGATGCTCTATTGTGTGGGTTAAAGGACCAGCAAGAGGTCAGATCAATGTGTGAATGAATATATGTGAGACTGAATCTAAAGTTGTGGTACATGGACCGCAAACAAATTCAACACTATTATTTTAAGGCTTTTAATTTTAGGACGAGCCTTGACAACATCCACTAACTTGACGTCGCAAAACCTCCGACAGTTAGCTGCTCCTACGTCACAACGTGATGACGCAGCGCGGCTGTGGAGGGGACTGAGCTTTACTCACACAATTTACTTGAAATTATTTTTTCAACATTTTTTATCACAGTGCGAATGACAGTCCGAGAGGGACGCATACACCTTTCATGTAGTGTAAGCCTTCGAAGAATCAACTCATGGAGGTGGTGGACAGCCCGCTCAATCTCGTAAGTTGGACTGTTGGTGTTGCAATAACAGGCTAACGTTGCTGTAGCTAGGAGGCTGCAGAGGTAAGCTATATTAGCTAGCTCCCACAGTAAGTTAGCAGCTAACCGCCCTGTTTGCGATATACGTGTTGTTGTCCGGTAGCTTGGACAGGCTATATATGATAGCTTTTGGATTTGTCTTCGACAGAGAGCAAGATGTTTGATGTTGATTTATAATACTGTCAGTGTTGTTGTGGCTGTGTCATGTTAAGAGTTAACGAAGTGTTAACAGCGAGAGGTGAACGTGTTACTAGTTAACTTGTTTACGAGGCCGTTTGATAATAATTAGCTGTTAGCAGCTCATTTTGAAATGCCTCAACACACTAAGTTACACTGTCTGCAAACACAGGGTACCAAACCCAACTTCGGGGTATTATTAAGTTTTTAGTCACCAAAATTACTCGTTTGTGTTAATGAAGGACAGTGGCAGTGGATTTTAACTGATGACAAGATACCTTATTTGATATGCCGTAATTTTAACTGACATGACAATTAAGGAAGGCAATAATAAAGGGTAGGTATTGATAAGGTATGACATGCAACAAAGATCCATATATTATAAATTTCTGAGATTTTGAATTTGGGGTTTTCATAAGCTGTAAGCCATAATCATCAAAATTATAACAAATAAAGGCTTGACGTATCTCACTTTGCATGTAATGAGTCTATATAATATATCAGTTTCACCTTTCAAGTTGAATTACTGAAATTAATTAACTTTTGCATGATATTATAATTTTTCGAGTGTCACCTGTATGGTATGTCTGTCAACCATTTAGGCACCAAGAGACCAAAAATATGTGTATATCTTTTCTCCAGATGGTTGGTAGAGTCTTTGAGCAGACATTTTACAAAAACAAAAGAACAAAACAAAAAGACTGAAGAAGCCTCTTTGATGAGAGGCAAAATAACTCCCAAGGAACCAAAACAAGTCGAGTTGTCTACGATACAGCACTTAGAGTTACCATGTCCTGGATGACTGAAAAACCTTAATCAACAAAACACAAAGAACTTGAGGATCAAACTTACTCTTTACACTGGCTGCACTGGTGTGCTAACCCTATGATTTACAGTTGGGGTCAAAAGGGAGGTTATAGAATGTTATGTGAATCAAATGTTCTTTGTATCATGGCCTCTTAACTTCTTCTGAGTGATTCAGATTGATACCAGCTGATGACACTTCTGGGTCCATTTTAATAGGACTTGTTTGATACAGCCATCAGCCACAAACACTACAATGGGAAAGTCTAAAGAGCTCAGCATTGCTCTGAGAGAGCACATTATTGATTTGAACAAGACAGGAAAGTCGCTTGGTCAGTTGTTTCAAAGCAGTCACAGGTCCCAAGAACAAGTGTACAAACAACTATACATATACATTTCATGGCAGAGTTTTGTCACTAGCACGATCAGAAAACACAGACTATCAACTGCTGGTGAGGGAAGAATCTGGTCAGGATGGTCAAGAGTAAACCAAAAACCACCAAAACAAGTCTGCATTGAATTAAAAGCTGCTGGAAGACAAGTGTCAGTGTCCATATTCAGGTGTGTTTTACATCAACACGAGGCTGCTGTGTTGAAAGAAGCCCTTGATCCAGACACTTAAAGCTCCACTTAAGTTTGCTGCTGATCACATGGACAAAGAAAAAAAAACCTTCTTTAGGGAAACTCAATGAGCAGCAATATGTTTGGAGAGAGAAGCTGAGGCTATTAATCCAAAGCACACCACACTTTCAAGTCAAGCATGGTGCTGTGGGGCTGTTCTGCTGCAAGTGGATCTGCTGCTCTACAGAAAGTAAATTAAATAATGAAGAAGGAGGATTATCTCCAAATTCATGAGGAACAATCACCATCAGTAGATTGAGTCTTGGGTGCAGTTGGGAGATCCAACAGGACAATGACCCAAACACACATCAGAAGTGGTAAAGGAATGGATCAGTCAGGCTAGAACTGAGGTTTTGAACGGCCTTCCCAAAGTCCAGACATGAACCCCATCAGAACATGTGGACTGTTCTGAAAAAACAAGTCTATTCCAGGAAGCCAACAAATTTAGTTGACCTTCACCGATTCTGTCAAGAGGAGTGGTTAAACATTCATCCAGAGGACGACCAGAAGCTTGTGGATGGAAATCAAAAGCAACTGACTAATGTGAAAATGGGCGAAAGACTTTTAACCAAACATTAGAATCAAAGTTTGTATATTTATGATTCAGCAGATGTGATCACATTTTCAAAAGACCTTTAATACATTCATTACTGAACCAAACTTCATGGATGTTTTTTGTGACAAAGTCATGTAGGGCTGCAGCTATCGAATATTTTTAGAATCAAGTATTCTATCGATTATCCCATCGATTAATTGAGTAATCTAATAAAAAATAATTTTGCATTATTAAACAACAATACCAAATAATGCATAACCAAAATGACAGGCCTGTTAAATAGACTATTGGCTTTTATTCCTGAAAAAAACATACAGATATTTATTCCAACTATTCCTAACCAGTGTTACTTTTTTTTCAGTAACGGGTAATCTAACTAATTACTATTTCCATCGTTACAACGCCGTTACCGATTATTAAATGTGGCGCGTTACAAACTGAAGCTGCTCATTGAAGCTGTTGTCATCCTACTCGGTTCTCAGCCACAGAAGCTGCAAAGCTGTTATATCTTATTTTTTTTAGCTTGGCGAAGGCGGGGCAGGACAACCGCATAAGTGATGGTGATTGGCTCTCTAAGGTAGAGTGAGAAGTCGTAAGCCAATCAGAGGCAGTGTTCAGTTTACACACAAACCACACACACACACAGCAGCCTCGCACACACTAACTAGCAGAGGTCAGCTGCAGCAATGGCGAGTCCGGAGGGGAAGTTAACGTTTTCAAAGTGGAAGTACAGACACTACTTTAATCTCTTTTGTCTACGTCCGTTTGTAAGCAACTCTAATCTAATGAATCACCTCTCAACAGCACATGCTTCTACAAAACTAGTGGCCAAAAACACCGTTGTTGACACTGTTGATGATGACAGCAGGCCAGGTGTGGCTAACGTGAGCTCCGCTAACAAAGAAGGACACGGAGCTGTCCGAGCAGCTACAGCTGGATTTTTCCGCTCCAGCTTCACAAAAACTTGACACAGACTGAACTGAATGCAAAGATGGGCAGGTATGTTGTTGAGAACATGCTCCTGTTATCAACAGCTGACTCAGACTCCTTCAGAGCACTCTCTGGCAAAAATATCGGGGAGAACAGGAGCCGGTCCGCCATGCAGAAAGACATTTTCTAAATACATAGATGCCGAGTATGCTAAAATGAATGCCGAGCTCAAAAGGGGAAATAATTAAAAGTAACGCAATAGTTACTTTTCATGGTAACTAGTTACTTTTATAGAGGAGTAATTCCGTTATTAACTTTGTTACTTTTTGGAAGAAGTAACTAGTAACTATTAGGGGTGGTTAATCGGCCCAATTTCCCGATTTGATTCGATTCCGATTATTGAAGTCTCGATTCGATTACAAATCGATTTTCGATTATTAACGATTATCGATTCGATTTTCGATTATTAACGATTATCGATTCGATTTTCAATTATTAACGATTATTGATCTTCCATTTAACATCAGTCAGTTGCTGAAATATTTTACTTATCTTTTGAGTAACACCTCACAGCACCTTCAATATTGTATAGTGTAACTGTAATATCAAAATTATTATTTTTTGATTTGTTTTAAATGTAGTGTTTCACTGTTAAAAGAAAGCTGCCAAGCTCAGCAGCCGGACTCATGTTAGAAGCATTGTTGGTGACGAGAACCAGGGCGTGTTTCTCTGTTCCCCACTCGTCTGCCATTGCTTTGAGAAACTCACACATATTTGCGCTTGTGTGGCTATCATCCATAGCTTTCGTCTGAAGTACGTAGGACATTAGCTTCCATTAACTGCTGACATATTGAGCTGTAACGGTCACATATGAGACTGTAGCTCTGGATGTCCAGGCATCGCAGGTTATTGCTACCCTGTGAGCAGAATTGAGGGACACTTGCATGGAAAGGTTTGTCTCCTTGTAAAGATTTGGAATCGATTTAAGTGTGAAAAAGCTCCGGGATGGAATAACATATCTTGGCTCCAGACTGTGGACCATGTAGCGGAAGCCAGTAAGAGGAGGACTCCAGTTTGTATTACTATTTAAAAAAAAAATATATATATTCTTTTTAAATCGATTTTTGGAAATTTAATAATCGAATCATAATCGTCAATATTATAATCGCGATTAATCAATAATTGATTTTTTTCACCACCCCTAGTAACTATAACTAATTACTTTTTTAAAGTAACGTGCCCAACACTGTTCCTAACACCCAGAGTAAAGGTGTGTGCTTGTTTATGTGTGCACCCGTGCGTGAAAGAGAGTGAAAGACAAGGTGTGTGTGTGTGTGTGTGTGTTGTGTATTGGGAGTCAGGTGGACAAGGAGGGAGGGAAAGGTGTAAAAGGCGCATGCGGGTGGAATAGGCGGTTTGAGGGGAAAGTTTAAAATCCTCCAACTTTATGTAATGAGCTATGACGCGTCTAGGTGGAAAAGGTGGAAAAGCCATGCGATAACCAATGGGGATGTCTCGTTCTGCTGTCTTTGCTTTCTTCTTGCGTCTCAGGGAGTGATGTCACATGTGCGACAAGTCACATTTTCAGCGTGAGGACAACTCACTCACGTGTTAGACAATGCAGCGACACAAACAACATGGAGGGAGGAGTGAGATGTGCGTTTTGTAGCTGGAAATACAGTCATTATTTTGAGTTATTAAAAAAATACAAAACACAAATGCTTGATCAAGGGCCTGGCCCGAGGATAGTGGAGGGAAATATTGACCCGACCCGTCAGGCTAGGCTCGGGCAGACTCTCTTGAAAGAATCTAAACTCTAATAGGGATCAATTAAATACGAGCGATGCGTGGAGGAAGGTCGCTTTAGTCGTTGATTTGCCTGGTGAACTTTTAATTGTGTAATACGTTTGTAAGAAAGGAGAGAAATTATTACATACTAGCGTTGCAACGTAGCATGCTAGCATGGTATTTAATGACTTTATCAAGTAACTTTCCGTGATCAATGATGCCGGTAAATGGATGGGATGTGCGGTGGTGTTTAACGCGAGTGGCCCTTTAAATTTAGAAGCAAGGACGAACAGGGTGACAAAAGCGACTTAAGCGACTTAGGTGGAGTGGACAAAGCGGACAAGGCGGATTTTCCTCTTTGTGCGCTTTCGGTCTGAACGCACAGTTAGTCTACTGGAAATTTCTTGGACCCAGAAATGTTGGCAATTTGCGTAATTAGCATATTGAGCGAATTAAGGGGAGACACCACAGGTGAAGAAGAGGGACAATTTTTTTACTAATATATATCATCATGAAACTTCCCCAGTTGATTAATTACATTAAGACAATTATTTTTTATATTATGAGTTTTCTGAAATTGTATGTTTAAATATGCAAATGATGCATTATCTAATTAAATATGCACTAATTTGCATACATTTCCCGAACATAAATCTAAACATTGGATAAAGCCAGGTTAAAAATTCTTGTTTCATTTTGTTGACATATTATAGCCAAAGGTTTTTACAGAGGGAATTTATAATATCACTCCATAAATCAGAAAATACTGTCAACAGCCATAAAAAAACTATTTTCGCCCTGTTTTTAGGAATAAAATGTTATATAAATCAGGCTATGAAATATATATGAACAAACCCCTATATTAAAACCTTCAGAATATAGACAGGAGTTAGGGCTGGGCGATCTGGCTGAAAAATGTATCACGATACAAGTGTTTCATATCAGTCGATATCTACGGAAGCCGAGAACGGCAATGGATTTGTCTTTTTTTCATGCTCTGTTATCTCGTGATAACGACTTATTATCTCAATTTATTAAACAGCTCTTCTTAATGCTGTAGAATGCTCCATTCACTTGAATGGGCCTTCCCAACGTTCGGCGGACGGGGACCGGTTCATCCTGTCGGGACTTATTTTCCCGATAGTGACCGCCGTTCTATACATTATCCCTTACATAACAAAGGTTGTTTTCTCGTGATAACGAATGTATTATTTCGTTAACTCGATATAACAAAGATTGTTCGTGATAACGTTATAATTAAGTGTGTGTGTGTGTGTGAGAATGAGTCAGTCAGTTAGTGTAACGACTGTAAATGACCTTTAATGTGATAATTGTTTATAAGAACATCTTGTTTTCATTAAGTTTACTGATATTCTTTGAAGCTAGGTTATTATTTCATTGATTATATTAGATGCTTAATGCAAGACTTTTATTTTAAAAGCGTCTTGCTGTGACCCCGAGAACCAGTTCTTTTGGCGGCTCGGTCCATGGTTTTAGACAGAGGCCAGCAATTGGGGGTCTGTTTTTGTCCGCCGATTTTCCGTCTCGGAGGGTACACTTATATCCGCCTCGCCTACTATCTAAAAACGAGGCGGCAGTGTGCCGGCCTCTGCGTGAGGTGGGCGTAGGTGTCAATGACCTGCAGTGTTGTGCGACCCACAGCCGGGGAGTTTTAAAACCAAGAAACAGCTGATCACAGTAGTCAGTCCATCATTTCATCCACGGACATTAAGATGAGCAACTGGACAGCCGCTGAGATCCAGGAGATGCCAGCGTCTCCTCGATCTCTGTAGCTCTTTGGTTGGGTTAGCTTGTTGTGTCGGCAAGCTAGGAACGGTCACTACTTTCAAATTAAAAGCCCACCGCTAAGAACCCACTTCTAAACTCCAATCGGGTGCAATGTAAAGCTCTTATTTTGAAGACAAATTCGTTGTCACGGTTTACAGCCTAACTCCGAGCTTCACGTCACGTCACATGTTTACGCCTAGCTCAGAGGCGGCTTTTGGAAAAGGAGTAATATTACGCCTCCGTTTTAGAAAGACAGGCCGGCACATTGCCGTCCTTACCTTGGAGCAAATGTGCCGCCTTTTCTATCTAAAAAGGGCTTTTGCTACACTGAATGATGTTTCCTGCAAAGATTTTATATACTACACTATCGTTTTGTTTTCTCGGGATCACAAATTAATTATATCGTTATCTCGGGAAAACAAAGTTTCATTATCACGAGATCTCAAGAAAATTATCCCGTTATCTCGGGAAAACGGAAGAAATAAAATATATGAATGCATGGCCGTTCTCGCTTCCGTAGATATCGATAATTTCTTTTTCCCTTTTTTTTACCTATTTGAAATAAGAAAAATAAGACATGAGCCACAATAGTGTAGAAGTTGACATTGCTGCTTGACAATATGTTAACCTCTTGAGCATTAAAGAACTTTTTTACCATTATTTTCTTTATAACATATATATCTTTTATGGAAACATCATCTGTTTCAGAAGTCAGTGAGCGACATGACATGGAAGCTATTGAGAAAAAATCATATTTTTGCATATTAATATTCATATAAAGTAGAGGAAGCACTAAAGTACAATAAAAACAGTGTGTCTCATTTGTCCAGTTTACTAATACAATCTGCTGGTGGTTTGGTGTCACTGGGCCACATGACATGAAAGATATTGAAAAAAATTCCAATTATTTTGTATTAATATAAGTTAAGTAATTTAATGACGGTCCCTAAATCAGTTTCCAGCGATTCAGCGGGAGGCTCTGGTAGGTGAGCTAACTGTCCTCCTGCTGCTCACACTGGGTGAACCTTAGTAAAGTCGCGGCTGTACCCGAGTGAATATCCGCCAAATATCCAACTTAAAACTAACTTTACCCCGGTTCGACGAGTCGCCTATTGCAGCCCTTGAGTAGGATGACGAGGATTTCAGTCACTCAACTTTAACGGTGACTTGTAGAAACTAGAAACATTTGCATTTCCTGAGAAAATACAGTGTTAATGCTAAAGACTGAAGTGATTTCGGACATCTGCTGAATGTACTGCCGAAAATGCATAAAACTACAGTAATGGTCAACAATTTGCAGAAAAAGCTTAACTTTTCAAAAGCTGAAAAGGCAGAAAAGCTGAACGTTTATAGGCTGAAAGAGCTTAAAAATGTGACAAAAGGCTGAAAAGCTGTAGAGTGAAAGGACTAGAAGAGCTTGAAAGGGTGAAAAAAGGCTGAAAAGGTTAAAAGTTAAAGGCTGAAAGAGATTGAAATACCTGAACAGTTTCCCTAGCTGGTCATAAAGCTGAATGTATGGAAAAAGCTGAAAATGCAGAAGGATGACTATGTGAAAGAGCTGCAAAAGCTGAAAATTAAGAGGGTAGAAAGAGCTTAAAAAGGTGAACAGTTTCTCTGGCTGCAAATATGCTGGAGCAGTCGCAGAGCCAAAGTTGAAAATGTCCCCATAAGAATGGGGCAGAAGGATGAATGAAAAGGCAGAAGGATGAATATTTTAAAAAGCTAAAAAGTAAGAGGGCCGACAGAGCTTGAAAACGTGAACAGTTTCTGAAGAGTTTCTGCAGGTAAACATAAAGCTGACTGTATGAAGAAGCTGAAACAGCAGAAAGATGAATATTTTGAAAAACTGAAAAGGGAGTAAAGCTGTAAAGTAAGAGGGCTGAAAGAGCTTAAAAAGGTGAAAAAAGGCTGAAAGGGGGCTGAAAGATTTAAAAAAGTTGAACATTTTGATTGCTGAACATGAAGTTGAATGTTTGAAGGAGTTGAAAAGGCAGAAAGATGAATTATTTCTGTAGAGTGAAAAGTGAGGGCACCAGAGCGAGAGACACAACAGGTACATTCTGCTCTACTCCAGAAATTTACGGTTCAAAATTAACATAATGGCTTATGGGGGAGTTGCTGGAGTGCTTGTCGCTCTGGGGCTTCAAAATTTTCAGATGTAAGTGTAAGTCCTACATCTGAAAATAAATAATACATTAACTGAAAGCCAACAAGATTTCCTACATTTCTAAGTATATAGTAGACAATATATGCCTATATTGTCTATGTCAAGTAAAAGATTTGGGATCAAAATCAAGCTGAAGAGAATTTCTTCTCCCTATTTTCCAGCTGCTCACCACTCTGGGGTGCAGCAGTTGATGATGTCACGCACTGTAGCTGACACAATACACACCCATTATAAAATCAGAAGACGGCCTAAAAAATTCTTCAAACTAAGACTGTGATTATTTCAAAACTGTACAAGATTTTAAAAATCTGAAACCAGGTCCAATAGTTCAAAATCTTGTGACTCGTTTAAAGTTGGAATGGTGTCTCTAGCTCAAGGCATGAGGGACAAGAAGAGGTTGAAAGTCGATGAGTTTTGAAGAGGATTTGAAGATTTTCCCATTTACTTCAATGTTAATTTTTTTGGGGAAAAAGCTGAATTTCTGAAAAAGTTGAAAGGTTAAAAAGGTGCAAAGCACAAGACTGAAAGAGCTTAAAAAGCTGAACATTTTAATAGTTGAACGGTTTCTATAGCTGAAAGTATGTTGAAGTTGTAGCAGAATGAAATATAAAAAATTCCCCATAAGGATGAATGGGAAAAATGTTGCATTAAAAGCTTAATATTAGTGTAAAAGATAGAAATGAGAAAAATACACGCAATCATGTCCTTAAAAAGCTGAACATTTTGATATTTGAATGGTTTTAATAGCTCAAGATTTGTATGAGGAGAAGAGTGCTGAAAAACGTACGGAAGCAGGAATAATAAAAAGCATTCACGCTAATTAAACAAATAGTAGTGATGACAATAATAATCGATTTCAAGATAACTTGGGGTGTAATGATTTCACTGTGTGCAACTTAAATTCGCCAATCGCCCGTGTTATTAAACCTACAGAAATCACGTCTTTTTTTGCGGCGGCGCTGAAAATCCAGTAGAATGTAAGGGAAACACTGTCCGAAATATTGCCAAACTGATGACGTGACCTTTCCTCTTATATCCATAATTTCCTCTCGCGCTGTCGCACTCATTTACTCCTTTCACTCCAAGCCGTTCTTTTTGTTAAAGCAGTTATGAGGCACGATGGCGAAACATGAACGTGCTACTGTGCATGTCACTCAATAGGTTGTTGCTAGGTTACCAAAGAGCGAGTGAGTTTGTTCATGCCACCAACCTTGCTTAGCTGGGCCGGGACAGCCCTGCGGTCCTGGATCGGGGTTTTCTTTCTGTTTTTTTCTAACGGAGTTCCGTGAAATTATCGAACGTTCTATCGAACGTATTTTCTATTGATATTGATCACGTGTCTATCGCGATATCATTATTGTTCTATCGGGGGGGGGGGGGGGGGGTTATTTGGGGCTATCCTTGTTATTGTCTAAATTTTTAGGGTAATAAATATTAAACTAATGAAAATGGTGTTTCTTCTCATTCATTATTAGTAATATCAAAGGGAACTTTTACTTATTTCATTAAAATTCAGACCAAATAGGAAAAGCACTCATGTAAATAACAATATCCCTAACTTATTGTGAGTAGTGTATATTCTGAAGGTTTTAATAGAGGGCTTTGTTCATATATCATTCATGGCCTGATTTATATAACATTTTATTCCTAAAACAGGGCGAAAATTGTTTTTTTTATGGCTGTTGACAGTATTTTCAGATTTTTGCAGTGATAAAAAGAGATATCCAAAATAGAGCTGTCCCAAACGATTATTTTTCAAACGATTAATCTAGCGATTATTTTTTCGATTAGTTGACTAATCTCACGATTTTTAAAAAAAATATATTTTATTAAGTTTTGAGATCAAACACAAAACACAGAACAAAAATGACAGCAGTGGTGGTTGACGCGAGCAAGATACATATACCATACAGAGTGACATAATTGAAGGTAAGGGAGGAAACAAAAACAGACACAGGTGTTATAGCACTGTAAAAGGCCTTACACGTGCAATTCTTATAAAGTCCACAATTTGCATACCAGCTATGGCAATAAGATAGAAAAAAAAAAAACATGCCCAGGGAACAGCGTTATACAAGCGAGGGGAGTATGAAGGACGCCAGTCAACGTTACAGCACCCCCTGCAAACTAAATCTATTGTATCACCTGGTAAGCGGTCCAACAAGGGTGCCCATAGCTTCTCAAAATACATCACATTCCCCTTTAAAACAGAGCTCAGGCGCTCCATTGGTAGAACTTTTAATATTTCTCCATACCACTGATTAACAGTTGGAGGTCTGGGTTTAATCCCCTGAAAAAGAACACATCTCCTAGCTAGCAGAAGAAGCTCATATAAGAGTTTTCGCTTGGGGCTTGATAGAGAGAGTCCCTCTTCTGAGAGACCCAACAGGAACAAACCAGGATTCATTTGTATGCTCTTAACTTTCCCCCAAAATTTTAATATTAAAGGGCAGCACCAGATACAGTGTATATAAGACCCAACTTCCTGCTTGCAATTAACACAAAGGGGAGAGATGTCAGGATATAAAGTATTGAGAGATTGGGGTGTACGTTGTATTCTATGAAGGATCCTGTATTGACTCTCTGTTAGCCTTTTGCACAGAAAGGTTTTGCCTACTGATTTCACTGCACTGGACCATGCTTCCTCTCCAAACTCAGTTACCAAGTCCTTGTTCCAAAGACCTTTAGTTTTGTCGATATTACATGGAATAAGGGAATGGTGTTTTCCATAGAAGTAGGAAATAATTTTCCTATTTTGGAGGCACTGTAATAAAATTGAGTCGATATCTGAGGCTATGGCTTGGCTTCAGGGAGATCTTGACTAATAATGAAGTGTCTAACCTAGGGTTGCCAACTCCCTGAAAAATAAATAAGGGACCCCCTCCTGACGGCTTGGTAACTTTACAAATAATTTGACTCGAATGTGAATTTAGTTTGATGCATGTTTTTGAGTGATACGAATACATAGAAAAACATATTATTCAATTTATTTTTTTGTGCAAAATAAAGATATTTTTAACAGAAATCTGTCCTGCTTAACTTAGCATAATAAAATAAATATTTATTTATTTAACAGAACTGTCCCGCTTAACTGAAAACAGTATGAAATAACAGAAAACAATAGAAAGTTGTTACTTTCTTACTGATTTATAGTTCATGTGTAGTATATCAAATGCCTGTGCAGTACAAATTATGCACATCACATTTATCTATGGACTGTTTGAACTGACATGTGTGAGGTTGTATATATATATGTATATAGTATAGTGTGTATTCTTTATCTATTATTCATCTATGTATTACTTTTATGTGTTATTTATCTATTTTATGTATTCATCTATTAATTGTATGTGTTTATTACACTAAACATTTTTTTGGCCACAAAACACTGACATTTATTGGACTTAAAGTCCGTGTAAACCAAAATCAGCCATTTTCTTCTAAACACATTAAACGGGTCATAAATGTGTTTACTTAAAACATGTAATAGCCATTCGGCCATGTAGAATTTAATTTTGGAGCTAGGCTCACAAACAGTTTTTCAACATTTCTGTGTTCAGGATTTAATGGGCGGGTCAGAAATCATGCAAATTTGCAGGCTGATTTGCATAAACCCCGCCCTGCTGCGGAAGTGCTATAAATACGTTCAGCGTCAGCTTCAGCGGTTCTCCCACTCACTCTCCAGTCTCGGATAGCATTGCTTACAATAGTTTGCAGCTAGCTAACCAGTCAACCAGTCAGCTAACCAGTCATGTCTCCTCCACATCGCTCTGCATCTTTCCTGGATGCCACAGTGTGCAGGGTGATGGCGCTGTTAGCTTATTTAAGTTTCCTTCGGATGACAACGTATGGAAACGGGGGAGTCCGTTGACGCTGGTCAACTCCGTCCCCGGCTTGCATCCTCTCCTCCGCCGACGAGGAGATGTGGCCGCTGCTGACCGCCGCTGACACTCTCCATCCCGCTGACGGCGGGTCCCACCTGCATAATGTGGCCACCACCGCAGCCGACCCACACCGTCCCGCTGACGGCGGGTCCCACCAGCTTGATGTGGCCGCGCCGCAGCCGGCCCTTCCGTCCCGCTGTCGGCGGGTCCCACCGGCATGATGTGGCCGCGCCGCCGCTGACCCTCTCAGTCCCGCTGACGGCGGGTCCCACCGGCGGTATGTGGCGGTAGTATCAGGGTCGCATTATTGGTGAGCCGTCCCAGTGTGAACGGCTAATCCGGAGGCGCGGAGCGAGGGCGTGTCGGTCTGACAGTCTGATAACTGCACAGGTCCTTCACTCAACTAAATACAGAGAAATGTCCCACAAAGCAACGTTACATGACCGAACAAAAGTAATGTAGTAACTATAACTGTCTTTACCAACTTATATGAGGAAAACAAATACCACAGCTGTATGTGGAGAAGCGTCTGTCCTCCTGTCCGTCCCCTCCCTGTCCTCACGACTCTTCCTCACATTTCTGCTCACAAAACAGCGTCTGTCACGCTTGTCACAAGAGTGTTTAACTCACCGAGTGTTTGACGAAAATAAATCACCGCGACCGCCAGCCCTCCTGACCGAGACTACAGGAAACTGTCCCCCAGAAACTGCCTCCGTCCTCGCGAGTGACAGAGTCAGACATCGTCCTGTTTACTGATGGTGATTATGTATAATTATGTAATTTAGCGCGAAAAACTTCACGTCACTTTCCAGGATGTTTAGTGGGTCAGGATCTCAATCACTACACGTTATAACAGCATCTATATGATTATAAACTGTCCGCTGGTTTAGATAGACAAGGGGAACACCTGGGGAACACCTGGGGAGACACCGACGTCATTAACATGACGTGTAGCCCCCGCCACATGGGCGTGGTTCCAGCGCCTCTAACTGACACGCCCCCAGCGTTTCACAGCAGAAAGAAGTGCTTGTTTTTCCATGATTTTGAGACCTAATTTTATATACTTAACAATTTTTTTTAATCTTTCAAATTTGGCTCAGTGGTCAATGATACATGTTTCTTTGGTGTGACAAACTCATAACACAATTTTTTTGCCGCTTTACACGGACACAAACATTCTTATTTTTTCTACATACCATATCTGCCTCTGGTGTTGCCTGGTGGACAACAAACCAGTCAAGGGTCCACCTGGTTGTCCCTCACGTGTAGACCACTAGATGCATGCTGTTTCACGTCAAACAGTTCACCATGGGCTACAGAAAAAGTGCGCCAGCAGACATTATCTACACTTTTTCCGGCCACGTACCGTACCGAAGGCGTACCGTCTGTAGTGTCCTGTGAACCTGTGTCGTTGTGAGCCATGCTGGATTGTTTTGCCAGTTGCCTCAGTCTCTTGTCTTCCGGTATCTTCTTGCAAGCGACAGTATCTCGACCAATGAGAAGAGCCGGATTCTGCATTGTTATTCTCGTGTGTGAGTGTGCTGTCGGCTCATTGGTCACAGAGCAAGAGAGGGCTGGCAGTAAGATTACCGTAAATTTTCATATAAAACGCTGTCATTCATTGATTCCATTGACATTTTAAAGACCATTTTGATTCTCAAGGAAATACGGGACAAAGTGCGTCCCTTTTAAGCTCAATACGGGACGCTTAACTTTGTTTCTAAATACGGGACGATTCCGTTTTTCAAGGGACGGTTGGCAACCCTAGTCTAACCTGAAGATAGCCATAGAAATGTTGGGACAGTACACCAAATTTGGCTCTGATCTGTTCAAAGGATAACAGTTTATCATCTTCAAATAGGTCGCCAACAACTCTAATACCATGATCGTACCAGCACTGAAATATGTTTGTACCCAGACCTGGTGGAAAAGCCCTATCCTGTATAATGGGGTGAAGGGCTGGAGTGGGACCTTTTGACTTTGGAAAACCTCACAATCCTCTCCCATGTTCTGATTGTGTTCAACATAATTGGGCTGTTCTTGACCTCGATTGGGAGCAATGATGACTTATTAGAAACAAGGCTAAGTGGAGACAAGGAAGGACAGTGCCAGGCATCAATTTGAGGTTCATGTCTAGAATCTAGAAAATGTCTAAGCCATTTGCATGTGACATGCCCAGTTATACAACATAAAGTTAGGCATTGAAAGACCACCCCTCCCTCTGGGTAGTTGCAGTACTTTGAGACTGAGACGTGCCTTTTTCTCATGCCAGATAAATTTAGAGATAGTTTTATCTATATCTGAAAACACTGACTTATTTATCCTCAAAGGAAGCATTTGCATTGGGTAGAGAATTCTTGGGAGAACGTTCATTTTGATTAAACTTATTCTGCCCGTCCAAGAGGTCAAACCACCTGAGCAGATCACTTTTAATCGTGGATAAAATGGGGGAGAAATTAAGCTTATACAGGTTATTTAAATTTGCAGAGACTTTGACACCCAAGTATGTAAACCCAGAATCGGACCATTTAAAGGGAAAGTTGGGAAAAGCACTTTTTTCCCCAAAGTCGCCCAGAGGTAAAGCTTCGGACTTATCAAAATTGATTTTGTAACCTGAGAAATTTCCCAAGATGGATGGCCTCTGAAGCGCAGCCATTGACTAACACCCTCGCCATGGGGGCGCTGTAAAGCAGCATTGCCCATTTAATAAATTCAGGCCCCAAGCCAAACCTCTGAAGAACCTCAACAGGTATTTGAATTCCACCCTGTCAAAAGCTTTGGCTGCATCTAGGATTACACATAAAATTCTCTCTTGACTGAAGTTTGCACATTGAATCACATTAAGAAGACGCCGAACATTTGAGCGTGAAAGCCTGTTCTTGATGAAACCCGTTTGATCAGGTTTAATTAGAGCAGGAAGGTAAACCTCCAGCTTCCGGGCAAGAAGTTTTGATAGCACTTTACAATCAACCCCAATCAGACTTATCGGCCTATAAGATGCGCAGCAATCTGAGGGTTTACCTTTCTTCAGAATAAGTGAAATATTGGCCAAGTTAAGAGTTGGGTGCAAGGTGCCACGCTCAAAAGATTCAGTGTACATACTGGTGAGTGGCTCTTTTATCACCTTGGCCATTTTCTTAAAAAATTCTGGGCAAAACC
Source organism: Sparus aurata (assembly GCF_900880675.1). Lineage (NCBI taxonomy): Eukaryota > Metazoa > Chordata > Actinopteri > Spariformes > Sparidae > Sparus > Sparus aurata. The sequence goes on from NC_044206.1 coordinate 1,689,230, forward strand.
CATTAGGGCCCAGAGCTTTTCCACTTGGTAAAGATTTAATTGTTTCATGAACCTCCTCTATAGTAATTGGACGGCACAGAAGTTCCCTACGCTCAGCTGATAGTGTCGGGAGATCTAGGTGATCTAAAAATTTGGCCTGATCCCCAGTGCTATCAGGGCTTTCTGGAGAGTACAAATTTTGATAAAAGCATTTCATGATATTAACCATATGTTTATTTTTATAATGTGTAGCTCCTTTTTCATCTTTTAATGATGGGATCACATTAGAGTCAGCCCTGCCCTTTGCCAGACGAGCCAACAGTCTCCCTGGCTTATTTGCAGACTCGAATAGTCTGCTTAGCGTAGAAAATTGCGGTTTCTGCTTTTTGTGTAAGGAGGTTATCTTTTGGCTGAGGTGTACGAAATAATAACTCCCCTTATATAGGCCTTTGCAGACTCCCATAGTGTTGATGCTGAGATGTCAGGTGTATCATTAGTAGAAAAAAAGAACGTTAGTTGTTCCTCCAATAGAGTTAAAAAAGTGGGATTACTCAGCAAGGAGGGGTTGAGCCGCCAGTGACGTGTAGCCGGATCATAGTAGGGAGGTGTAAATTCCAGGCATACAAGTGAATGATCGGAGAGTGTCATGGCTTTAATATTACATGTTTTAATCCTAGCCAATGCATGCCTTGAGGTGAGAAAATAGTCAATCCTTGAGAATGAATTATGTGGGCGGGAAAAGAAGGTGAAATCCTTAGCATTTGGATTCAATATTCTCCAGGTGTCAAACTGTTTCAAATCATTGCATAGTGTTCTTGTGGCTATTGCCATTTTAGACGGGCGAATGAACTTTACAGGGTTCTGGTCCGGTTCTGGCTCCAAGCAGGCATTCAAATCTCCACCCAAGATTATGAGAGGTGATGTAATAGAAGATAAAACAGCTATCAGTTTAGAATAGAAGGAGGCCTCAAATGTGTTGGGAGAATAAATACACCCCAGAATAAGCTTTTCCCTGTATAGAAAACCTGAAATTATTACATATCTTCCTTCTGAATCCTTATAGCATTTTTCTAAAGTGAAAGGCAGCCTTTTATGTAAAAGGATCACCGCCCCCCCTACTTTTGGAGTTAAAAGAGGAGAAAAAGACTTGACCCACCCAGTCTCTTCTCAATTTTACATGTTCGAGATCACTTAGGTGGGTCTCTTGTAAAAAAAGCTATATGGGCTCCTCCTTTTTTAAGAGATGAGAGAATTTTACGCCTCTTAACTACATTATTAATTCCCTTCACATTCCATGTTGTCAGTTTAGTGACACTCATCTTAACTGTGATATAGATTCCATGTACAGAAATAAATGTGTCCACAAAGGTCTGTTGCACTTAAACACTGAAACAAAACAGCACCAGATACTGCTGTCATATGTGAAAAAGCTGTTCCCGAACAACGACTGAACATGAACAAAGATGATCACAATCGACACCAAAAGAAAAACAAACACAAATGTAACCATAAGGTCTCACACTTAGACAACTAAGAGATACCCAAAGGGTATTAAGAGGTGACATGACGCTAAAGGAGGCCATCACTATGGAGAGGGCAAGGAAAAAGGAGGAGGAACACAATATTCTCCCAAAAGGAACCCCCGCCCCGGCCCCAAGAAAAATAAATTCAGGTAACAGCTAGGCAATCCAACCTGGCAAGCAGTTTGCCATTTTTTCCCCCCCTTTTCTATTTTTCCTTATTTATTTATTTTTTTCCCCTTCGTCCTCCTTAAATATATAAAGAACTCAGTAGTCCCTGGATTGCAGTCAAACGAAAAGCCATGTTTAGGGCCATGCAAAATTAAAATAATCCTTTCGTTCAGTATGAAATGTTCAGGGATGTAAAAGAACACCTGGGGGCACAGCATACTGATAATTAACAAAAGACACAGCAAGGAAGGAGAGCATTAACTGAACAGTAGTAAAAACAGACTTCATTGATTTTGATCAGGAGGAGGCAACCATCCCAATAATAGAAATAATAACAAAACTGTGGACCCTTCAGAATGGCTGGGCTTATTGGAAATTAACCAAAAGCTGAATTAACTTTGAACATAGTCATGTCAGAAGAGGTCTGTACAACTGATACTCCCAGCAGCATGAGTCTGCAAGAATATGTAAAGCCGGCAAGACCGAGCCGTTTCACGTATTGTGTTTATTTATGTCCCACCGGCAAACAAGGTCAGTCGAGTGTGGCCACAAATTGTCGGGCCTCTTCTGCTTTGATAAAGCTGCTCTCCGTTCCGTTAAGCTGCACCACGAGCCTCGCTGAAAACCGCATCGTGAATCTGATCTCCTTGTCTATGAGTTTACGGACCACATCGTTGTAAGAGCGGCGCTTCAGCCGAGCGCGTTAGACAGGTCCTGGTGGATGAAAATGCGTGACCCCTCGTGTTCCAGGTTCGTCGCCTTCCTTACAGCTGCTAGGATCCGAGGTTTATCCCGGGGGTTATGGAGTTTGACGATCACCGGTCTCGGGCGGTCACTCCTCAGCCCGGCGGTCCGGTGAGCTCGGTCCAACTTTATGCGCCCTTTGGCAGCGCGCAAGCCAAGCGTCTTTGGCAGCCAGGACTCGAAAAACTCAAGAGGATGTTCACCTTCCGTGCCTTCCTTCAAATTTAAAATCCGTAAGTTGTCTCGTCTGCTACGGTTTTCCGCGTCGTCTATCTGGTCAGCCATGGTCGCCTGTTTGTTCTCCACCTGGGCAAGGCGAAGCTCAAGGGCGGCCACCTGGTCGTCCACGGCGGAGATCCGTCGTTCTGCCTCAGTTATGTGTTTCGACTGACATTCCAGGCTGCTGGCAATTCTGTCCAAGGTGTCAGTTAATTTCGCTAACTTCAGCTCCATCATTTCGCTTATATTTTGAGTAACTTCCCGTGGGAGCTCGGACATGTCCGTAGCGCTAGCTTCCAACATGCTAGCACTAGTTGGAGATGGAGGCGCCATGTTGGGCAGATCGGTGATTTTCGACTGGATAGTTTGCCTCAGTTTGGCCGGTCTTTCTCTCTGAGATTTTCCGCCCGGTTTACTTGCCATGTTAGAGTGCCGAAGATGTGGATTTTAGCAGGTAAAAGGCACTTTTAAGCTAAAAGCGTAAGGACCGGAGCGGGAGCTCAGCGACAACACAGCCTTCAGCTCGCCATCGTCACGTGACCCCATAGATGACATTTTAATAATAAAAGTTCATAGGAAACCATATTTCTGGGTTAAGTATGGTTCATATAGGGGTTTCCAGTAGACTATCTTGCACTTGAACACGAATTAGTTTCCACATCTTAACATGATATCTAGTCATACCGACATCAGGCTACAAGCTGTACAAATACCATACGCTCTAATTAGCGATGGAAGGCCACGTTTAATTAGCATCAATGTTTACGTTGGCTTGTGTCGGCGACGCTTGGTGAGCTGGTGTTAACAGCTGGATGCTTTCGGTTCAGATGTTGAATCATTGTCGACGTGCTGTTGTGGTATGCCAGTTCTGCTTTGCAGTAGACACGTCGCACTTTATCTTCTTTTTTAAGTGGGAAATGATCTCAAACTTCGGACATTCTTTGACTTTTACGTATGGCTTCTTGGCTCTCTGCCATCGCACTAACTCAATTCTGAACGCAGTGCTGTGTGTCTACAATAACAGTCCATGTGGAAAAATGATCCCTGAGCTAAGCAGGCCACATAACGCGGGTGATAGGAATTAAACGAAGCCTTGTGGCAGAGATTTTTCGACTATTTTTGTAATGGAATTATTTCAGTCACTCGAGTTATCATTGCAGCTCTAAAGTCATGTGTTCCTCTCATTCATCACAGAAACATGAGAGCTGTAGAAATCATTGGACTGAAGACTGACATGATGAACATGTTCTTTATGAGTGGATGGAAACTTTTGACTACAGCTGGAGGTGCATTGGCATGTAATTCATATGCAGCCAATAGTAGCCAGTATTTAATTTAAATCAAGGCCCACGCAACAAGACACAGCGATTACCTCAGTTGTTTAATAAAAAGATAAAAAATGCTGATTATGTGATTACATAATCAGCCTTTTTTATCTTTACACTCTATACACTGATACACAAGAAGCAGGGTTTTGAAAAATATGCATCCTTAAAATGCACTTTTGAAATTTCAGTCATAGTGACCTTAAACTCTGTTGTTGTATGAACAGCAGACAAAAATATAGTGTATGATATTCATTTTTTCAAAATTATCTGTATAATAATAGACTAGACAAGAGTCTTAATTTTGTGTGTTTCCTCCTTATTTTCTGCTTTTCTGCAGGCCCATCAGCAATGCAGGAACGCGGACCGTCTGCTAGCGGCTGGAAAGTATGAAGAGGCCATCTCTTGCCATGGAAAAGCAGCCGGTGAGTTCTGTGACACACACGATGGACAAGATTTTATACAGAGGTATTCTTCTTGCTTACATACTTACTCATCATGAATGATTGCACTATATAATGTAATTATGTATATACGTCTACTCTATTTCTTCCCTTTTTAAGTTTATTTTAATATTTTTTTATTTTTGGTTTTTGTTGTTGTAATATTCTGTCGCTGCTGAGACAAACAAATGTCCCCGTCTGCGGGAAGGATTTCTGATTCTGACTCATGAGGTTAAAGTCACATCAGCCCAGCTGACTAAAATAAATAATATGGTTCCTAGAGAATTAATGTAAATTGCTGTAGCATTCATTCATTCATTCATTCATTCAATATTTATTGAGAGCCTTTATGGTTCACTGTTGTTAAAAATGCAGCCTCTATTTGCAGTGATAAAGACAAAGTTGTTGGCCTCCTCCACGTTGCTCAATTGCCTGTCTCTCTCCAGATCTTTTGACCGATGCAATGAAGACAGCGGTGTGTGAGCAGGTGAGACACTTCAGTGTTGGCGTTTGTGTGTGTGTTCAGTAGCCCCATTCACACTGCTGTATGGATGCGAGGATCCTGCGCCAGTTCTCCGCCTCTGTGTGAACGTCTCAGAGAGTGTACAACGAATCTTAATATCCTCATCTTTAGCTGACACAAACTCAAAATAATGACTGTATTCCCAGCTAAGAAAACGCGCATCTCTCTCCTCCCTCCTTGTTGTTTGCGTTTGTGTCGCTGCGTGGTTACACATGAGTTGTCCTCGTGCTGGAAAACGTGACTTGTTGCATACGTGACATCACTCCCCGAGACGCAAGAAGAAAGCAAAAATATATATTCTTACTAAGGAAAATTAGAAAAATTATAGTAATGCACAGTGACTTGAATAAGTAACTTTAATCTGATTACTGGTTTGGAAATGTTAACATGTTTACTCATTACTGAAAAAAGACTGATTAGAGTAATGCGTTACTAAATACTAAGTTACTGAGTAACGTGTTACTGGCATCACTGCTGATAACGTTACATGACCAAACAAAAGTAACGTAGTAACTAACTGTCTTTGGCAACTTGTATGAGAAAAAAATACAGCAGATATACCTGGAGAAGTGTCTGTCCTTCCGACTTTTCGTCACATTTCTGCCCGAAACAAGCGTCTGTCATCGGCAAAAAACTTTAACTCACCAAGTGTTTGTGTTGAAAATAAATCATGGTGACAGTCTGCCCTCCCGACCGAGACTGCAGCAAACTTTTCCCAAGAAAACAGCCTCCCTCCCCACGAGTGAGTCAGACAGCGTCCAGTTTACTGATGTGATTATGTAATTTAGAGCAAAAAAAGGAAGTCCATCACTTTCCAGGATGTTTGGTGGGTCAGGATCTCTGTCACTACACATTATAACAGCATCCATATGATTATAAACTGACCGCAGTTTAGATTGACAGGAGGACACCGGGGAAACACCTTGAAAACACACAGACGTCATCATCATGACGTGTACTGTCACGCCTCTTTAGGAGCCACAGCGGCAGCTTTCTGTGTGAATTACACAGCGGTTCGTCTTTAAGGCGGAAATGCTTGGCTCTGTGTGAATGACCAACGGTTGAGAATTGGCGAGCCACCGCTGCTGCGATAATGTGGCTTTTCTGTGTGAAAGGGGCTAGTGAGTTCCATGAACTGGTGCAACTTCTCTGTTACCCACCATCCGTGCATCCTTGTATCTTGACTGACATTAAAGCCCTAACACAGCCTTCAGTCAGGTCATATGATTCCAAAGCAGCATTGTGGCTCTAACAGTATGGACGCCTGAATAATTGGAATGCAATATAACCCCTGCTGAAGTCACAGAGAGTTATCTATCGTTTACAGGGCCCTCAGTAAAGGCTCTGTCCAAAACCTTTGGAGCAGATGTGTAGCATGGACTCATAGTTTTTCTGGCTCTGTTTATAAAAAAGTACTCTACTAAAGTACAGTTCTAAGGCACTGGTACCTTACTTGAGTACATGGGTGTCTCTGTGCTTCATCCATTCCGCTTGCTTATTGCCAAAATGTATGTGACTCCATATCAAGTTTTGACTGCTACCTTGCACCAAGACACAGTGACACACAGATTGACACATAACACACACACACACACACACACACATACACACGATTGCGCCACAAACATCAACTAGTCATTGAAGTGTTGATGCCGAGCAGCTGAGTTAAGGTCGGTCAGACACGGTCATAAAGCCTTTAATAAAGAGAGTAGCTAGAGGTAGGAAATACCTAGTACCTAACAACTAGGTAGGAAGAAGGTAAACTTGACAGGAAAGAGGACACAAAGATAGCATGAGACTGAAACAGAGGGAGAGAGAAATAGATGAAATGAAGAGGTGAAGAAGTAACATAGTCAAGTAAATAAAAAAGGGGTCAATGGTATCAAGGCAGGGAGGAGCTCTAGCATTAAGCTTTTATTTTGTAACTGTCACCATTATGTTAGATGATACAGTTGAACAATGTATTATGGTGTGAAGATATGGAATTTATGATATAGAAAACAGATAAAGTCATAGTTGGTGATAAATTGCAAGTCTTTCGAAGCTCTGAGATCCCACATTGATTTGAAAAGATGTTATTTGCACTCTTGTTGTCGTACACCCACTTCAGGTGAGGTGCACGCTAACACATTTAGCTTTGCAGCTACAGTGAATATTTTGGCTTCAAAGAAGGGTGTAAAGAAAGACTGAATGTTTTGGTTAATTCGTCTTTTTAAAGACTGTATTAAGTTTAAAAGAATATAACATAGCTGTGGAAAACAGTCACTATTACTTATTCATGTCGTTTGCTGCTGACATTGATTGACTGCTGAAGGTAGGGCTGGTACATGGAACAGGGGCTGCTGGGGGATCAGAGGTTGCTGTCTCATTCATTAAGTATACAGCAATTTCCCAAATGCTACATACAGTCAGCTTGCATTTTAGCTTGTTTAGAACAATTCACTATTAGCTTAAAGGGCGGACTCTGGCTTTTTCAAAGAAACCAGCGGTGTATTAGAGACTGGTGTATTGAGAGTGCCATTGCTGTTGTTGATACTGTGTCCTCAGGCTCGTCTGTCCATGGAGCTGCAGAGAGACAGTCACATCAAACATCAGCGACTGATCCAAGAACGCTGGAAGAGAGAGGCTCGTCGTGAGGCCACAAAGGTTCGACCTGGCCAGGTGCAGCCTTCCAGCGGCCCAGCCCTTCTTACCCAGACCCAGTCCACAGGGCAGTCCCAGCCCCATGGCTCCACAGGCCTCTCAGCTGCAGAGTGTGGAGGAATCAGGGAGAGAGAGTACGACACCTTGCTCTACCAGCTTCAGACACGGCAAAACGGAGGCTGCCAGCCTTTGAGTCCACCATGCCCTGGATCTAAGACAACCAAAGATGACAAAACTCGCCTGGAAGAACAACAGACCACCATCGAGGACCTGCGGCGCCTGGTTGACCAGCTGATGAATGACAACCAGCGGCTGGCGGCCGTCAACAAGCGGCTACAATCAGAAAATGCCCGTCTGCGCTCCGAGGCAGCTGAAGCAGCAGACTTTGTCGAACATTCCGAGCTCTGGGTACTCCCGCAAGCAGGTGGTGTTATGGGAACTGGGGGTGGGCAGGAGAGGAAAAGCACAGGGAAGGGGAAGGAGATTGCAATTCCTCAACTGCCACCACTGGAGATGCCAGCTCAGGAAGATCTGTGTCTGGATGACCTGCCTCCTTTGGAGCTGCCAGAGGACATCCAGAATGAACTACAGGAGCTGCTGGACAGAGACAAACTGTGATAAGAGACATGTCTCTCTCTCTCTCTCTCTCTCTCTCTCTCTCTCTCTCTCTCTCTCTCTCTCTCTCTCTCTCTCTCTCTCTCTCTCTCTCTCTCTCTCTCTCTCTCTCTCTCTCTCTCTCTCTCTCTCTCTCTCTCTCTCATCCACACACACACACAACCAATATGACTTCTGAGTTTGGATGCCAAAATCAGTGACATCTAAAACCACAGACTCTCCTCAGACCTCTGCTCAAGTTCAAACTGGAGTCAATCTCACAGTTTTGAGCAGAGATCCAATCAGGCAGATTGTATGATAACATCTTTACCACTAATATAATCTAAGGCCTTGTCCACATGTATACAGATATTTTTATACATTGATTTTTTTCCTCCATGTTTTCCTTTGACAAGTATCTCTGTACACGTGAGAAGGCAAAAACAATTTGAAACACTTAAACAAGCAGTGGAATAACGAGCATGTGTATTAAACTGCTTCTGTTTAAATAAAGTGATCTCAAACTGTAGAAAACCTTTAAGTTAAGTTGTAAGTCGCTGTAATTACACGTAGCAGTGCTAATCTAACATGAACAAAACAGTAGTCTGCCATTATTGTTCTTTCACGTGTATGCTGATGACACAACAATCTGCATGTCTGAGAGGAGGTGAGGATGTTATCATACAGATTTTTGTGACAAAAACTCTCTATTACACTGACCTAAAATGCTGTGTGCCAAAATGCAGACAAAAATGATTGCTTAGCAAAATCTCTGTGTACATGAAGACAAAGCCTTGGTCAATGATAATGGAGTAGCTCACCCACAGATTATACCAGCGTTAACTTCAGTGAGGATGTATGCCAGTATGTCATGCAGTGAGTTCTGTATCAGCTTTCAGGAAACAACTGCAGTAGTAAGAAACATTGGCCTTTGACAAAATACTGTGTGTTTTAACTCAAGGTTTGTTTCAGTTATTAACATGATGTTTAACAGATTGTAGAAATGTTAGTGCAAGCTAGCATGTGATCGTAGAAGCTGCTGGAAATATCGTATTAAGGAGAAAGGTGTGTGTGTGAGAGAGAGAGAGAGACAGTCAGTGCGTTTACATGACACTCAAGAAAACCGAATTACTGCGTTAGTCTGACTATTATCAGATTTTTAAGATGCATGTATACACCTTAGTCTGACTAAGTCTCGCTCTTTGTACACCATCTCTCTTGAATGCCGAGGCAGCTGGTGACGTAAAGAGGTCAGCCGGAGGTGGCCCCGTTAACACTAGTTGAAATGGGCACAGCGCCACCTAGCGTACCGGGGTATGACATGCTTTCGGCAGTAATTCGATTTTCTCACCGGCATGTATACTCGGATAATTGCAGTTGTCTGGTTGAGCAGCATAGTCGAACTATGGCTGTAATCTGACTAAGCTGTGCATGTAAACGCATTGAGTGTGAGAGACCAGTACAAGTACGCTTCACTCAGTGCGTTTACATGACACTCAAGAAAACTGAATTACGCAGTTAGTCCGACTATGATCGGGCATTTAAGATGCATGTATACACCTTAGTCTGACTAAAATCGGACCGGATCAGATTTCTCATAGTCTGATTAAAACACCTAGATTATTCGATTGATAGTGGCATTACTCCTGCATGTATACGTTCCATCCGATCGGAACAGATTTCGCGTATTGCGCAGGCGCGAGATTTCTATCCCTTGGCTGTGAGCCGGAAGTAGAAGGACGGCAACGACGGTGGCGGCGGCGGCGTCTTTCCTCCAAAATAACAGCAAGCAAGAGCGCCACTGTGCATCTAGTTTGTCTAATTATCATGTACAACATATATGTAATGTACAAAGATGTAGCTTCGTCTCGCTCTTCGTACGCCATCTTTCTCGAATGCCGAGGCAGAGTTTGTTGTCGCTGGTGACGTAAAGAGGTCAGCTGGAGGTGGCTCTATTACCACTAGTTGAAATGGGTACAGTGCCACCTATTGCACCGGGGTAATCCGATTTTCTCACCAGCATGTATACTCAGACAATTGCAGTTGTCTGATTGAGTAGCATAGTCGAACTATGACTGTAATCCGACTAAGCTGTGCATGTAAACGCACTGAATGTAGGACAGTGATCCAGTGGCTACAGAGATTGATTAGTCGACCCTATTCATTAGATGATTATGTAGTTTAGTAAATCTAATAACAGAAGGGAATTGTTTTGTTATTATGAATGTCACAGTGATTTTCTATGACCTTTTTGGACTTCATGGAACAAAACCTGAATATTCACTTTTCACACTTCACTATTCAGAAGAAACAGCAGCAGTGTGGGCTGTTAAAACACACCCCTGCCTGACTACTGGACCTGCCTGTTTCTGTCAGAACATCTGTCTTTGTTTAAAATCCTCTGACATGATTAGTGTCTAGTTTTTAGTTCATGTTCTTCCATTAAGATAATCTTAGTGAAATAGTTCCGTTTCAGAATCTTAATGAGCTGCTCAAGTACATTTATGGTTATTTTCTATGTGTTGGTCCTTCATTAGAACATATTCCTCAGTCTCAGCTGTTTTGGAGAATGTTGAAATACAGCAGCACTAACACACTCACGTGATGTTAAACTGACATACAAACTCAACTCTTTCTTCTCACATGAAGGTGAGCAGATGAGCTCCTATTGTAGAATTTGTGGATGAACTG